>NW_027266589.1:0-74980 GCF_046630445.1 Rutidosis leptorrhynchoides
AGGAAGGCGAGGTGGCATCGTGCCCTCTGAAGTGCCTCCACCTGAGTGATCTCTACTTCCCCGCGATGTTCCTGCAGATGGGCCTTGATACTAGCCAGTTTGATGCCGGTCTTCGAAGTCTTCTCAGGCACAAAGCCCAACATTCCAAATAGGTACCCGTCGATGTCCTCGGGGTAGGCCTCGATACCAGTTACGGGCGCACCGTCGACCCGGAGTCCAAGCAACACCTCGACGTCCTGGAGGGTGATGGAGGCCTCACCGACGGATAGGTGGAAGGTATGGGTCTCGGGCCTCCATCGCTCGGCTAGTGCGGTAAGGAGATGATGGTCGTACTCCATGTAGCCTATCTTGGCGACCAAACTGAACCCCATCCGGTCTATGAAGTACATGACCTCTGGTAATGCATACAGTTCATCCCCCATACAGTCCCAGAAGAAAGCGCCCGCTCTCCTCATCCTCATTGCATTGTCAACGTCCTCCCCGGACGAATATATGTCACGGGACCTGTGTTGCGGCTGAAACCACAGAAGATCCCTCACGGTAGGACCCTGCGCAATCCACATCGATCTAGCCGCCATAATCTGTTAAAAAATAACAATAAAAATTAGTCCTCTAAAATTAATCACCTTAATAATCGTCTCAGTAAATTTTAATAAAATGATTTGATTCGAAAATGTATTACCTTACCGTTAAATTTTTTTATAGATCATTTTAGATTGTTGATTAAATTATTTATAAAAAAATTATTTCATTTAAATTATTTATAAAAAAATAATCTAAGATACCAAAATATTTTACCGTCTCATTAAATTATTTATTAAAAAAAATATACATTTAAATCTTAATTACTACGTAATACATCTTATTTAATAATCTTTTATTAAAAAAATAAATTCAGGTACATTTTTTATCACTAAACAAGCCTACAACTTGGAATGCATTAAAGAAACTTACAACTCGGAATGCACTGCACAAAACTACAGCTCGGAATGCAGAAACAAAATTACAACTGAGAATGCAGTAAACGGAACTACAACTCGGAA
This sequence comes from Rutidosis leptorrhynchoides, assembly GCF_046630445.1. Taxonomy (NCBI): domain Eukaryota; kingdom Viridiplantae; phylum Streptophyta; class Magnoliopsida; order Asterales; family Asteraceae; genus Rutidosis; species Rutidosis leptorrhynchoides. The sequence continues at coordinate 1,044 of NW_027266589.1, forward strand.
TGGACTCAGCAGAATTACAACCTGAAATGAACTCAACAGAACTATAACTCGGAATGGAATCAACAGAACTACAACTCGGAATGGATTTCTAAACAGATTTACTCTTTATGAAAACAGATTTTTTAACTTTGTCATGTGATATATCCAGTGCAATCTAACCTACTTTTGTAATTAACTTACATTATTTGTTATTTATAAATTTTTGTTATAAGAGGCTAAAATAATCATCATAAAAAAATGACTTATAATAATTAAAGGTTAATATTTTTGTTACGGGTGGATGAAATAAAAAGCTTGTGAAATATTGTTGGATCATTTAAACATTACGTGATTACTTTAAATTGTAACGAAATTTAAATTTAAAAAGAGAAATTTACCTTATATGTATTTGCCTTCCTTTTCACTAAAAAAAAAACTGACGGATGAAAATGTAAGTATAATGAGAATGAAAGAAATGAAAATGAGATACAGAAATGAAAACGAAAGGTGGATTTATAACATATTCAGCCGGCTGATTTTTTCAAATTTTTTCCCCTCCCTGTACACGTGTCGAGCATGCACTGGTTCATCAAAACGACATCGCCACTTGTCAAGCATGCAAAGGACAACATGTTGGCAGCCCTTGACCGGCTTTGAAGCTGCCGGTCTCGCCTTAAACCGGCACTAAGGTTGCCGGTCTCGCCTTAAACCGGCACTAAGGTTGCCGGTCTTGTTCTTAAACCGGCACTTAGGTTGCCGGTCTTGTCTTCAATCATTGCCGGTGCAAGATCTTCAACCGGCTCTTTCATTGCCGATGCAATTAAGCATATTACGATGTAATTAAGGCGTCCGACCGCCATTCCCATTGCCGGTCGGAGTACAAATGTTCACCAGTCCGTCCTTCCGTTTCAAAATGTTTACATATATTTTTTAAAATTTACATTTGTAATTTTCTGTCTTTAGCTTGATTGTTGCGTAAAACTCGTATGATTAATAGGAGTATTCGTATTGTATAGAGAAAGACAATTCTTAGAATAAAAATACATTTTTTTTTCCAACTACCTTAAATTCTATTTTCTTAATAAGTTGCTATCTAAAAAAAATCGCTAACAAAATCATATCTCTATCAAAAAATTGCTAATAAAATCATCATTTTCGTCAAAACAATGCACATATGGCAGGCATGTCATCGCAATACAAGCAACGCATCACTTGATGACTCCGCAAAAATGACACGTCAACATCCTCAACCTCATAAAAAACCCAAATTTCGACGACCACTTTTGGCGGCGCCGCCGGTCGGTGGTCGACGGATTCCGAAAATATTTGCACGCTCGGACTTGTTTCGACGAGATGAACATTGTGGTGGTGTCGAATCTTTCAAATTTTTAACCGTTTGGTGTAGATCTAAGATTAAATGTGCGGTGGTTAAAGCTTTAAGCTTAGATCTACATTAAACGGTTCGACAATGTTTATCTTGTCGAAACAAGTTCGGGCATGCAAAATTTTCTAGAATCCGTTGACCACCGACCGGCGGCGCCGCCAAAAGTGGCGGTGTTGGTGGCCAGTGGTTGGTAGTCGCCAGATTTCGGAAATTTTTACTTGGTCGGACACATTTCCACGTGGTAAACATTGTGGTGGTGTCAGATTTTTCAAATTTCGAACCGTTTGCTGTAGATCTAAGCTTAAACTTTCAGCCACCGCACCTTTAAGCGTAGATCTACACAAAACGGTTCGAAATTTGAAAAATCCGATACTACCACGATGTTCATCTCATTGAAACTATTCCAGACATGCAAAATCCGTCGACCATCGACTGGCGCCGCCGCCAAATGTGACGATCGGACCACCGTCGGTGGTCGCCGAAATCTGAGTTTTTTTTATGACGGTTGAGGATGCTGACGTGTCATTTTTGCCGAGTCAGCAGATGATGTGTTGCTTGTTTGACGATGACATGGCTACCACATGTAAATTTTTTGACGAAAAGAATGATTTTGTTTGTTAACGATTTTTTTTGAGATAATAACTGGTTAAAAAAATGAAATTTGAGGTAGAAAAAATGTCAATATCCCATAATTCGACCATATATAGGTAAAACTAGTAGGAGTATATACATTATCAGATCATTTTAATATGACGCTACACAGAGCGTGGAACCGATTCGTTCGTTGTACAGCCAAACACTTCTAAGAATGGACTCATTTTATTTCTCTCAAATCCTACTATGTATATGAAATTACTCGCTCCTTAGTCCTTACCCCAAAATAGGATTTTAGGGTTTTAAGAACAATTGAACAAAGGTAATTTCTTTTTACGAGCTTAATACATCTTCGGTTTCTAAATGTAATAGTAACGATCAAAACAGATTTCTGTCATTATTGTTTCCATTTCCCATTTCTTTTTCATTCGAGGTTTGTTTTTTTGTTGGGAGGTGTGCATGTGTTTTTTCTACGAGTGGTTTCGATTTTTTAACAAGGACGTTTCGTTTATCTTTTAATCTTTTCGTATGAGTGTAAGTTTTGATGTTATTTGGCGTGATTACTGTCACTTTGTAGTTCTTGTTACGCTTGGTGTTGTGTTGGCTGTTCTGAGTTGCGACCCAAATGTAGTCTATTTCTGATGTTAGATCATTTTTCCAGATAAATTAGCAATGGATAGAGGTTGGAGCCCATCAAGAGCCAAAAGGTTCCGTGCCAATGATCGCTCGTCATACCGTGACGCGCCTTATGCAATTGCCAGGGATCGCCGTGATTACCGGAAAGTAACTTGTTTCCGATGGATAGTATAACATTTTCACTGCTAAAAGCCTACAACTTTCTCAATTTCTCAACAACCTGGGTTTTCTGTGAATGTAACTTATTGACAAGTTTACCACTTGGTTCTTTGTGCTTGTCTATTAAACTATGCTCATGCTTCTAAGTTCTAACATTTTTATTTTTTTTACCAAAGTCCATGTCTGTATTAATGCTTTTCTAGATTCTACCTGCCTAAACTCTGTTAGCCAGGATTTAGTGTTAGATGGCATTGGCAGCACTTGCGTTAGTAAAAAAAACTCAACTGTTTGCTGGTATATTAAAATTATTGGATTATGATTCTTGTTATCCAATTTCATAATGTAGTCTATCAGGATCATTGTTTCTATTCAGTTGATTCTATTGATTCTACTTCCAGCTAGTGTAGATGGATATCATGAATTGTATTACATGAATTCCGTTCAATGTCACTACTTCTCTGTCTTGTATAAAAACAAAGATACTGATGAACTCAATTAGACTTACTTCCGAATTACTGTTTTCCATTTCTACCTTTCTCCATGAATGCCTAAATTTCTGAGTTGTGATCCATTTTTGCAGACTAGATCGTCTGTGCAACAAAAGTAAGAGGCCTGGCCATTTCACTAGAGAGTGCCCAAATGTGACTGTATGTAACAACTGTGGACTTCCTGGGTATGAAAATATCATTAAATTTAATTATTTAGCATTTCCTTTTCAGTTCATCCTGTTTGACAATGTTTAAAGCCATCTAATCCATAAAAAATGTTGTTGTGTAGCCATATTGCAGCAGAATGCAACTCGATCACTACGTGTTGGAACTGCAAAAATCCTGGACGTCTCTCAATCCATTGCCAAAACGATCCAGTCTGCAACATGTGTGGTACAACAGGACACTTAGCTCGAGAATGCATAAGCTCTACTCTACCAGCTCATGATGCTAGGCTATGCAACAACTGCTACAAGCCAGGCCACATCACTTTCGAATGCACCAACGAGAAATCTTGCAACAATTGTCGTAGACCCGACCACCTTGCTCGTGACTGTACCGGTGAACCTGTCTGCAATATCTGTAACATTTCCTGTCATTTAGCTCGTCGATGCCCAAAGACAGCTGAAAACGGAGGAGGAAGAGGAGGTCCTTTTCGTGATGTGGCGCGCCGTAATTGTGGGGTTCTGGGACATATTAGTCGAGAATGTGTGTCGATTGTCGTCTGCAACAATTGTGGTGGGAGGGGTCACAAAGCTTTTGAGTGTCCCTCGGCTAGTATGTATGAATATGATCGAGTCATGAGGAGGTACTGAGCAAAAACAGGCTTGTGGGTTTGCTCGACTGGATGGTTAGCTTAGTTAGTTATCTATGATTACTTACAAAGTAACTGGATGTGAATGCCAATATGAGCACTGTTCTAAAAGATACTTATTTTGTTTGGAGTTTCACTCCTGTTAGTAGACTCAATTGCGCTTCCTTCCTCGGTGCGATCGCAAAATTTTACTTTCGCTGTCCAGCTTGTTTGTTACAATCGCCATCTTTTGTCCAAAGATTTTACTTAAAAATTATCGTCTACAATTTCACACCTCTAATAGCAAATAACAGCATCCCTAAGCACGATTTAGGTGTAATTTAGATATCTGTATTCACTTGAAAGGTTAGCCACTTCAAGAAACCAGTTAATCAGTCGGAGCTAGTGTCGTCATCATACACATGGTAGACGATTTTTTTATTTTATTTTTGAATGTTATTATCGTCTTTTCAGTTTCCATGATTCCATCTTTCAATGAAAATTTAATTTGGCTTAAATTATTATTTCTAGTATTATTTAATTAAAAGTTAGAACTAATTATAAATAATACTATTACGACTAGTAGACTCTCTCTGTATATATTTTTTTTAATGTACTGTAAGAAATAAATAAGACGTGTGTAAATAGAAAAGGAGTGAGCAGATAATAATACATTTAGCATAGGAGTCTGTTAATTTGGGCACTTATACTTAACTGATATGAATTAGCGCTTGCCAGCTAATATTACCTCATAAAATACTAAGTGTGCTTCTACTTACAGCTGATGCGAATACGAACTAATTAGCATTTCTCTCTCTCTCTCTCTCTCTCTGTATCATCTCTTCCAATCCGTCTCTTTCTAACATTTTCGAATGTACACGCACATCATAACTTACACAATCTACTTGCTCTCCGGCTCCAAACATCATAGGCAATTCCCGGAATCATTTATCTGTTTTACACAGTATTTCGTGCACCATATAAGCGATGCACAACCCTCCCACTAGCAGCTACGTCCCTGGCCGGACTCCCGGAAGCTCTCGACTGGGCGCTGGAATCGGCGGAATTGGTGGTGCGTCGCGGCTTAGATCATCTTCCCTCAAAAAGACGCCGGAGCCGCTGCGCCGAGCTGTAGCAGATTGCCTCTCCTCGGCTTCGGCCTCCGCCTCATCCACAAGCTCTCTCCACCATGGCGTTCACGCTGCGGTCTCCTCTGAAGCTTCGAGAACTCTTCGGGTGCGTAATTATGCTCATTTTGATTGTTAATGACGTTGAATTTTCTTACTTTTAATCATTAGTTTTAGATCTTGAAAATGTTTCCTTTCTTGGATTTGTTCGGTTCGTTTAAATTTAGTCGGAAATTCAATGCTCATTTGTCATTTTTTTTTTAGCAAAAAATTACATTGCGTCTGGCACTTGTGTAATTGAAGAGACGAAAATGAGTGGCGCTAATGTGTACAAAGTTTACTGTAATTACACTGTTCATGGACTTCTATTATCGAGCTGATGTGCTAAAAAATGTATTTGCAGAACTATCTGCATATTTGTAATGAAGTCAAGGCTTTTATCATACATTATTTTGCAACTCAACTTTTTACTGATGTTATATACATGTTTAATGACCGCCAAACTTATCCTTTTCAGGCTAGGAATAGTAAGAAACTAAAGATCAAATGTGGTTTTTCTTAGGGTTAGCATCTTAACCAATCTCATGAAACAATTGTTTTAGGAATGGAATTCTTTAATAGTATCAAAAGAAGAAAGAAAGAAAGAAAATAAATGGAGTTCTTTCTCAAAAAATAGGTTTGCTTCATGGATTGATTGATAGTAGGAGTGCCACTCTAGTTTTTTCTGTTTGTTATGAGTACATTTTCATTTTCCAGTAAATGTAATGTCCATTTTCAACTTTGAGGCAGCTCTTTCCCTTCTTGTCAAAAAATGGAGATCAGATTTTTAACTGTACTTCCGTTCTTGCACTGGAAGTGGTGCCATTTTTTTTTTTTTTTTTTAATTTGGGCTTCCTCCCTCGGCTTAGATTAATCCTGCTTAATTTACTCCTTAGGTTTTATTGCTTAACTAGCATCTTATTCACTGCTCATTTTACTATGGGCTGGATCTGTCAGAATGGATGAATTTATCCTTTCTTCATCATATGGCGGATTTCTGTTTAAACCATTTTATTTCCATGTGCTGGAAATTTCAATTAAACTCAATTTACTAAAATGAGCTTCAATCATAGAAAGAAGTAGAGATATTAAATGGAACTTAATGTTTAACTCGAGCTTTTTAGTTATTTTGTTTTGGGATGAATTGTAACTGAAACTCTGATTAGTTGAAGCAACGATGAAATGCACTTTATATTGTATAGATCAGAGATACAGTTCCATATCTCATAGCCCTTGTGCCATCGTATCTATTCTGTTTTTAACCTAATATAAACGGTACATGGGTGGCAGGACTATCTGGCAGCCCCGTCAACGATTGACCAGGCATATAGTGTGATTATAGATCATACAATAGCAGAGAGAGAGCGCAGGTATCTATTATTTGTTTTACTCTTGTTCAAATGTGTCATGACAATAAGATTGTGTTTGCACCTGTGTAATTCATAAACCTAGATTGGTTATCAACTTATCATGTTTAATCATTTTTCTTTATCTATTATTAAAAATTTGAGCCAAAGTTATCAGAGCAGAGTTTATTAAGTTCTTTTTTGGAAAACAGAAAAGGAAGTGAAAGCAGGCTCATTCTATTTTTGAACATAATGAAAAACATGATGCAATTTCTGGAATGTAATACGTTTGCTGTTGTAAACCTCTTCTTGTTTCTAACATGAATAAAATTTTCCCAGTCCAGCAGTTGTAGCAAGGTGTGTGGCACTTTTGAAACGTTACCTTTTAAGGTATGTTGTTCTTGCATCTCTATTTTCCTTCGTTTCTCTATTAGTTTTTTTCTTATGCAAAACTGAGATTTGACACTGAGCAATGATCTGAGATGGAACTCATCAAGGGTAGTCTCCAAACATTAGGCTCTTAGTGAGAGTCTTAAACCCTTTATTGACAAAAAATCTACTTGTTCTCGTTGCTATTCTTCTCCGTATAAATAGGTTCATATACTCAAAATAATTATAATTAAAAAAGAATTCTAGTCAAAACTGGCATGCTACTCAAAAAAAGAAAAAACACCTATAGTGAGATTTCATAGTCTATTATTCTTCATTATTGCTGCAGATATAAGCCTAGTGAGGAGACGTTACTTCAAATAGATCGCTTTTGTGTGAACACAATGACTGACTGCTATGTTTACCCAAACCGGAGGCTGTTACCTTGCTCACTACCACTAAGTCAACAACCTAATTCATCAACAGTATCCACAGACGCCTCTCCTTTGCCTGTAAATAGTTTTACTTCTGGGGCACTCGTGAAGTCATTAAATTATGTGCGCTCACTTGTGGCCCAACATCTGCCCAAGCGGTCATTCCAACCAGCTTCTTTTGCCGCAGCTTCCCATTCATCAAGGCACTCGTTGCCATCATCAACTTCTTTGTCGAGTAGATCATTCAGTGCGCAACTAACCCCTTCAAATGGTCGAGAATCCTTGGAGAAGAAAGATGCCACAGCTTTATCTGCTTCGAACTTACTGAATATTGAGAAAGTTGATGGTTTGGAAGCCCTGGAATATATTGCAGATGATATTTTACAATATCGCTGGCTTGGGGAACATAATTCAGCTGTTATGTCAAATGAAAGGTAACCATTATTCTTTTTTTGGTTCGTGAAATGTAAATAAATTTGCATATGACGATCCTTTTTTTTCTTTCTGAAATCCACATTGCACCTAAGGCACTTTTCTCTGACATGATTTTCTCTTGGACGTTGCTGTGTTGTATTTATGATGCAGTGATCGTGGAATAAATATCCATGGCATAAATACGCGTAACTTCCTTGAAGTGGGAGCGGCTGCTTTTCTAGTTGGAGATATGGAAGCCGAAATGAAGGCCCAGCCTTGGAAATATTTTGGAACAGAAGATATGCCTTTTGTTGATCAGCTATTACAGCCTTCCTCCGTCACAACAATTATGCATTCAGCCTCTACCCGTCCTCACTTGAGTGCAATTACTGCATCCAAGCGCACTAAAAATGGACCTCGTCAAATTTGGCAAGTCCTTCCCTCAAACTACTTTTTATCTAAACTTGCTGCTTTTTTGATGTGAATCGTCTAGAGCTTATGTAATAAGATCATTTAAAGCTAAACATCACCTAATTTAGAATTGCATCTGTGGTTTAAAGTTAATGTGCTCAGTATTCTAAGTATATGCTCCTGTTTTCAGGGATGAACCGCCTTCGAGTACATTTCGGCCCCGCGCTCGCCCTCTCTTCCAATATCGTCACTATAGGTATGAAGTAAGATACTGTCATTGTGACTATGATCTGAAATCTTGAATCATGCACAAATTTTTTAGTTTGCCATATATGGGAGGCTGCTCATTTAGTGGATCAAATAGTATTTGTTTTGTAGCTAATGCAGTTTCTTCTCTCATAATGACCTTCATGTGGTACAGTGAACAGCAACCTCTGCGGTTGAATCCTGCTGAGGTGTGTGAAGTCATTGCGGCAGTTTCTTCTGAGACAGCTTCACCAGCTGCTAATATCATGAGCGTATCATCCAGATTAAGTAATAATCCTGGAAAGCCATCAATTGACGTTGCCGTGAGCGTCCTAATTAAACTTGTCATTGACATGTATGTTAAGATGCCATCCTTGCTGTTATCTCTTGGTCAAGGTTTTATGCCATGTGTTGAATCTTCTCTCTCCTTTAGTACAAAAACAAATGCACCTGTACACAAATTTTGAGACTTCGAGTTTAATGTTCTGCAGAGATCAGCCTTTTCTGTTGTCAAGCAAAGTCATGAGGGGTACTGAGATTTTTTATTTTACTTTTTATGTAGGTATGTTTTGGATCCAGGGACTGCTGCTCCTCTCACTCTTTCTATGCTTGAGGTGCTGTGTTAATGACATTATATTTTCAGTTTTTCTCTGGCCGGAGACATCATGGTTAAAGTTTTTAGTTTCACCTTTTGCCAGGAAATGCTAAGTTCTCCAAAAGCCACTAGTAGAGTTCGCGCATTCGATCTGGTTCTGAATCTTGGAGTCCATGCCCATTTGTTAGAGCCAATGGCGACTGATGATCCTTCCACAATTGAAGAAGAATACTCGTGTGAATCCTTTTTTGATAATGAAGGTCAACGTGGGCAAGGAAAGAGAAAAGGAGATTCTGGTCTGAAGTTTGGCACGTACTCTTTAGAGTCCTGGATTTTAAACATCTTGTACGAGATTCTCCTTCTTCTTGTTCAGGTACTATAGATGACTGATCTCTTACTACTCCTTAGTGCTCTTCGATACAATGGTTGCAATGATCTTAGCCTCTTCATTAGAATAGCCAACTATTTAACTATCTGATGGTATCAACTAGTTTGGTTTACCCTATTATGTGGAATAGATTCAACTACCCAGTTATTAATGTACACAATTTATGTTGTCATGGACTTATTTTTAGATCGTTAATTCTTTCTGTTTTCTCAAGCTGTGGGTGGGGGAAGTGTGATCCTGTTTGTTTGGTTTTTAATCCATGTGATAGGCTAAAAATAAAAAATAAATCCACAGCTAGTGTGCTAGGAGATGCATTATTTGTACTGTTCTTTACTTTAGTCTCATTGATGTACTCATCATTCTACCTCGATGATTTCTCTTTCCTTATACCAAATGTTATATGCAGATGGAAGAGAAGGAAGAATCTGTTTGGGCCTCTGCTCTTAGCTGTTTGCTATATTTTGCATGTGATAGAGGCAAAATCTTAAGGAATCAAATAAGGCTTTTGGACATTAGGGTAAGTTTCTTCTTCTGTCTTACCTGCACATTCGTACTAATGGAATACAACATTTCCATAATACAAATGTATCTCACATTTATTTATTCTTCTTGGTGCCAATATTCAGGTAGTCAAGACCCTTTTAGAAACTAGCAGGAAGAATTCGTGGGCAGAAATAGTTCATTGCAAGCTTATCTGCATGTTGACCAATATGTTTTATCAGGTTCCTGATGGGCAAACTAGTTCCGAGCCAACAACTACAAGATTTTTAGTTGATCAAGTTGACCTGATCGGCGGGATTGAATTTATTGTTGTTGAGGTACCCCTTTGACATAACATAGCATCACTTTCAAATATAAGTAGGGTTCTAGAATGACATGTGATTTGTTGCTTATGCTTGTTTTTAGACGATCCACAATGCAACCACATAAGCGAGTGGCGTGTTACATATGATTTTAACTATCTGCAAACACTTGTAGTGGTTCATAGATTTGGTGGTGGGGAATGTTAAGGGCTTATTTAGTCGTGGAATTTTTTGACAATATTTAACGTGCATGCACTTTCCCTAACTTTGACAATAAATCTCCTTTTGGTGTTTTCCTTTTTCTTTTTTTGATGCAGTATACACTGGCGAGCTCAAGGGAAGAAAGGAGAAATTTATATTTGGTCCTTTTTGATTATGTTTTGCATCAGATAAATGAATCTTGTGATGCTACTGGAGTTTCTGAATATACGGATGACGAGATTCAACCTGTTGCTACACTGCTCATTCTGGCTGATGCACCTGAAGCCTTTTCTATTTCTGTTAAGCTTGGGGTGGAAGAAATTGGGGAGCTCTTGAGAAGATCGATTTCTACAAAATTGCTGAGATATCACAACAATGAGCGTCTAAATCTGGTAACAATATACAATTTTCAAAAGATAATGTCGATACTGTTTACTGCAACCACCGCAATCTGAATTCAAGTTTTCAATTGCAGTTATTGGAGAATGTTACTGAGAAATTTGTTTCACTGATAAATACGTTCAATCATTTGGAAGAAGAGTTCTCATATCTGAAACAGCTAACCAAGTCATGCAAGTTTTTGGAAGACATTGAAGGAACAAATTCAAGAAGTGATGTTGGCATTAAAGCTAAACTTGCTTGGGCCACTTTGCATTCTCTCCTACATTCGAAAAGGATGGCGTACTTTCAAAATGGATACATCTGGTTAGGTGATTTACTTATTGCTGAGATCACTGAGGGAAGCAGTGCAAGTGTATGGTCAAACATTAAAGATTTGAAGGCTAAAATTGCCCATGCCGGTGCACATGAATCTTCTTACACTTCAGATGTTCCCTTATCCATTTGGCTTATGTGTGGGCTTCTGAAGTCAAAAAACCACGAAAGCCAGTGGGGCTTTCTGTTTGTTCTGGAGAGGCTTTTGATGCGATGCAAGTTTTTGTTAGATGAGAACGAAACGCATTACTCGAGCAGCAATACTCTTGATGAAGTACATGCAGATACTCGACTTGAGAAAGCAAATGCAGTGGTAGACATCATGAGCTCTGTTTTGTCATTGGTAGCACAAACGACAGACCTTGTCACTATTCTGAAGGTAATTGTTTACTTTGGTCTTTGCTGACTAAGACCCCCAAAATGCAGTACGATCAACTTTGATTATACTCGAGGAAAATGAATTAATTTCCATACTTTACATGTTCCCATTGCTTGCTTTCCTACAAAAAGAGTGTTTTAGGTATTAGTATAATCATATCTGATTCTTCGTTCTGTGTCTTTGATGGGAATAATGGGATATTAGCTATTTGTAGACTTCTGATGTCACAATTAGCTGTAGTTTTTTGTGTACATGCATTTAACTATGAAAGGTTATGCCTAACTGCCTCAGTCCTGTTCCTGTTCTCATTAGTTACAGATCCATTTGGTTGACTCTAGATAATTGACATTATAACTTATTGCAGTTTATTTAGTTGGTAATTGTATGCAAAACCAAGTTATGCACTACTTTTGATATTAATGAGATTCTTGCATTGTCTGCAAATAAGCTTATTCAACCTCTTCTGACCTAATCTGATCTCATTGGTGATTCAGATGTGTGACATATTGTTCTCTCAGTTGTGCTTGAAAGTAGTCCCGAGGTCTACAGCACAATGTATTGAAGGAACGCGACACAACAGAAGATCTGGCTCTACATATGAAAAGAAGAAATCTGATGATACTGGACATGTTTCTCAACAAGATCTCACTGGTCGAGATGAACTTGCAGAAGATAGCAATAGTGCTAATAGCTCTCTGAAAACTGAGACTTCTTCAATGGCTGCACTTCTTCTCAGAGGACAGGCAGTTGTACCAATGCAATTAGTGGCACGTGTTCCTGCTGCTTTATTTTATTGGCCATTGATTCAACTTGAAAGTGCAACAACAGATGATATTGCGCTAGGTGTTGCCGTTGGAAGCAAGGGAAGGGGAAATTTTCCTGGTGCCACGTCAGATATACGTGCTACTCTTCTATTGCTTTTGATTGGTAAATGTACTGCAGATCCTTTGGCATTCCAAGAATTTGGTGGTGAAGAATTTGGAGAAGAATTTTTCAGGTGATTTTTTGTAATCATTATAAGGGTAGTTTTTTTTGCTGTGTTTTTCAAAACGAGTGAAAATTCATCTATTTTCTTTTGGTTTGCAGAGGGCTTTTGAATGATACAGATTCCCGGGTAGCTTATTACTCTGCCGCTTTTCTTTTGAAGGCAAGACTACTGCATTATAATCCATTAAAGACGAGAGATTTATTATTACATCGTTGTTAATCACTTTCCTGATTCATGATTGTGCTTTTGCAGAGGATGATGACAGAGAAACCTGAAAAGTACCAACAAATGCTTCAGAACCTCGTGTTTAAAGCTCAGCAGGTGTGCCTTTAATCTATTGTTCTTTCAAATTAATGTACATTCTCTGATGTGATGCTGTTATCAAACGTGACTGAAAAACTGCAATTATGAGAGAGAGGAGTCTGGTTATACACCATTCAATTCCCTAATGGAAAAGTTCCAAGTTTGTATTGCAACATAACCATTTTTAACATGTTTCCTTCTGCATTTCCCCTTAGAGTAACAATGAGAAGCTGCTGGAAAATCCATATCTACAGATGCGTGGCATACTTCAGCTATCAAATGACCTCGGAACTGTTTTGTAAGCTTATGGTCCAGAAGTCTTTTATCACTGGCATAGAGACGATGAGTGCTGATTACTTTTGACGTTTCCAGCTCATAAGCTGCAAGCTTCACCTTCTCAAATACCAAATAAACTCGTGAAGATAATTGAAGCCTTGAGTTAAGCCAATGAGTAAGTTCCTAACCCTGAAGATGGGAAGTTCGAATTTAACTGTCTTCTGACGATGGATTTATCTGACCGAAACACATACTCCGATATCAGATCAGCTATCAGTGCCCGTAAGTGAATATTGTTACGGATGCCTTTGTGGGTGGATCCATCAGCCGGTGATTTGAAGTGCATCAGTTTTTGTTTTCATGAGCGTTAAAATTTTTCACATAGTTCGGGTTTGGTTAGTTGCTGTATTTCGCTGTGTTTCCTCAAGAGAATATAAGTTGAAGACTAATCAGAGTACGGATCGTCCAGAAATCTGTGGAGGATCTGTTGATTTTCTTGTGTTTCAGTAGTGGATAATGTAATGGTGGCAGGGGGTGGTTCGGCTGGCTCACACACAAGATGCTAATTTTAGGGGCATCTTTTAGAGTGTGCATTATAGAGGCCCGTCTGAATTATGTTGATTAGTCATTGTAAATGTGCAGTTTTGTCTTCATTTTTATTTATTTATATTTATTTATCAAAACTAGCTGCTATATTGTAAACCGGTTTTGAGAGCATCATAAATGTATGTATTCTGATTAGTTTTCAAGTTTCAACACAAAAGAATTAAACAACTTTCGTGCTTGTTAGTGTATTTTGTTTATAGTTTTCTTGATACTACTTTGGTATTCTTCCATCTGCACATTAAGTGGGGAGAGGCTTTTCCATGCTGATCAAGACTATAACGATGTTATAGGTTTGCTTGCTTGCACAACAAGTTTGATGAGGAGAGAGTCCTTCTTCTTCCCTTTCTACATTTGCACACCAAGGCGTAGACATACCTGGCTTTTTAACTAATCGTCAAAACATCTTCAAGCTTTCCTACATTGTGCTTTCAAATAACTTCAAACTCCCTCCATGATTCCATCTTGGTGTTTTTATCAGCACAAAACAAGGAGAATAACTTGTGTTTATCGTTTAAATGGAACGACATTATAATTTTTTTTTTTTTTTTTATAATATTCGTTAATTAGCTGACCGATAGAGTTTGTAATCTACATAATCTTTTATGAAGAATATATAGATTACAAAACTCAGAAGGATATTTTATATATAGTGAATTTCATAGTATGCAGTCTTCAAAACTAGTCGTATATCGAGGTTTTTCATCAAAAAAGTATACAAACCACTCCATTTAAGACTGACTGGTAGAGAAATCCAACTTTTCTTAATAAATAAAATTGAAGCTTTTACAATATAATCTGGATAAATTAATAATCTCGCTAAATTAATAATTATTTTCGGTCTCGAGTCGGACCAACGTGATAAATTAATAATTCCTAAATTTATAAGATAATACAAAAAGTTAAATTCATATAGATTTCATTTGACATATAAATTAATAATTCATGATTTGTATCAAAATATTTATACATAAATACATAACTAAACCAATCAAGTTTATGAAAATATGAATCTAATGTTTATTGTTTTTTTTGTTAAATTAATATCACCTTAAATCTCATCTCTAACATTTTTTATTGCATTAAGAAAATCTGATGTAGAGTTATCATTTGTTCTTGATTTTTCGATGATTCACCATCTAACAATCGAAGTTTACGATGCTTAAAATAATTTGCAACAGTACTTGAGTGGACATCTATTTTTCATGTCGAGATTGCAAGATTTATCGCATCTTAAACATTAATTTTTTATGGACTTGGATTCCCAATTTAAAAACTCTCTAATTGATTTCGATAAAATCATCAACGATAATGGATCTTAAAAATTCGTATGAGATATGTATGGAATACTAAAAATTAATCAATAAAAATACATGAATTTAATCAATATGCATGATTAATATTTAATATATATAAATTAGTGTTGATCCATATCATGATCATTATTCACATAGTAAAAAAAAACTATATAATATATAAATATTATTAATTTACGTAATTAATTAATACCTCTCCAAATTAACAAAATTTCATGATACTAACATTATTAATTTATAGAGGTTCGACGATAATTAACTTAATCCATTGATGTATAAATTTCCGAGAAAAACCCACTGACGTATAAAGTTTATTTAAAAAAAAAGTTTTGTACTAAAAATTAGTCAATCAAATTGGGCCCAAAACAGAAAATAAAAGAGAAAATGTATATATTTGTGTCTCGCATTTCGCCTGTAACACCTTTTTAGTCTTTTGTATTTTTTCGTTAGCCTAACAAACCCTCATATTTTTCGCTAGCGACAAAAAATACTCCGTTGCTGTTAACTTTGCACATGTGGCATCTAGTGGCGCCTAGTAAGCTAACGAACCAAAATATTTGTGACGCGTGTCATGACACGTCATCAAAATCCATATTTTCTTTGCAAAAAAATTGTGACGTGGCACAAAATTGTGACGTGTCACTGACACGTGTCGTAATTATATGAGTTTGTTAGCTACTAGACATGAGTTGGCGCCACTTAGGTGTCACGTAGGTGAAGTTAACGGCGGAGGGATATTTTTGGTCCCCAACGGAAAACGTGAGAGTTTATGAGGCTAACGAAAAACATAGAGAACTGTAAATGTGTTACAGGTGAAACGTAAGGGACGAATATATAGGTTTTCTCGAAAATAAAAATAAATAACAGCTGGATAATAATCAGATGGCGGGACGACGAGACGACTGTATTGGCACCCCTAATTCATTTTCCCCTCCATTTCCAAGCTTCAATATCGCTTTCTCCAGAGTCTTTTTTGTTTTTGCCCTTCTGCTAGTTGATTGCTTCTCCATCCTATATGGGTTGGGTTTGTCAATATGTATTTATTTTAGTATAATCATTACAGTAGTATTTTTGAAACACCCATCTCACCGTGGGAGTTTACTAGGTATTCTTCTATCTATCCCTGATTAGGTTGTAACCGCTGTCTTTACCGACCCACACACACACATTCACAGAGAGAGTGAGAGACCCAGCCTGGACGTTTTCACTTGACTCGCTATGGCGACTCAACGAGTCATCGCTTACTAACTCATTCGTTCATTATATACGTGTACATCACCTCTGAGATTGGAAGTTATCAAGGTATATCGTCCATATCATCTATCTATTTTAACAAACACCATGTCAGCTTAGAACACTATCTTGGTCTCTAGTTTCGTTGTTTATTTTGCAATAAAATTTTATTCATAGCTTATGATTCGTATGCGAATAGCAGTAAGTTCTGATAGATTCAGCTGATTTCGTTTTATATACATATAGTGAGAATACCGACACAAATGTCCAAGCAACCCAACTGTCAAAAAAATGCGTACAAGGCTCAGCTGCCAATGAAACCTGCACGATTTGCACCTTCTAGCTCAGACAATAACCTCGTCATAAGGTTCTCAGATGATGATAGTGGCAGTGATTTAGATCATAATAGGCAAAAGAAACCTGTCATGTATGGTAAATCTCTTGTGGCTGGGATGGAGGGAAAACGAAGACCACCCTCCTCATCTGTAGAAAAGTTGAATTTGGGGAACAATGCCAATGTACTTCCCAAGAAGTCCCCAGCAAATCGCACATTTATGCCACCTTTAACCAAAATTCTTGGAGTCAACTCTAAGGGTACTGGCCCATCGTCATTAGGTCAACGATCTTGGGTAAGGAGTTCTAATACCATCAACAAAAATTTAACGACTTCAGACACTGGATCTGATCAAGGTGTCATATTGAACCATAGCAAACTTCAGAATCTGAAACAGCAGATTGCTCTGCGGGAAAGTGAATTAAAGCTTAAGGCTGCCCAGATAAGTAAAGAATCATTTACACTATCATGTAGGGATAATGTCATAAATGCAAGCAATGATGCAGCTAGCAAATTTAAACAAAGTGCTTCTAATGATGGAGAATTGAAGCCGAGTGAACCCGACAGGAAACTCTTAAAATTGAGCGGGACATGGTCTCCAGACGACGTCTGATGGGCAAAAAGAAAATCTCCATGAAAAGCATGTTTTACCATTGAAAGAGCCAATGTTGGAGAATGATAGCTTACAATTGAGAGAACAAGTTGATTGTGGCTATAGAACATTTTCCTCAAGCAAAACAGACTCGGGCATTGCTAATCAGACAGAGCAACATGCGACAAGGGTGAATCCTTCACCTGAAATGTTCAAAGATGGTATGTTACTTATTTTCAAAGATTACCTGCATGGTGCTTTTTCGCCTGTATTGGCATTTTTGACAATGGGGTTTGATAATGATTTGTAGGCAGCGACATTAATCCATGTGAGAGGACCAGTAGGGAGGCGGATGTCTGTAACCAGTATTTTTACAACAAGTCTAGTAAGTCTTATCCTTTGAAACTTTGGTTTAATAATTACTATTGAGGTATTTGAACTAGTTGGTTTCCTATCTGTTGTGCTTCAACACTTTGTGTTACCATTTATGTTGTTCAGTGCCCGTGTTTCTTTTGGCGGGCTTCGTCTTATTTATTTAGTATCTGCATAAGCTTTTTTTCCATATCATGGTGGACAGTCGCGGGTGGTACACTTTTGTATAACCGATCCCTAGGAGGTGGACACGGTTAACTACTCCCGGATTTGACAAATCTGGGACTGCTAATCATGATTAATTAACGCTTGACCCGGATTTGGCGTACCCGGGTATAAGTTTGTCATTTACCCGGATTTGGGGTACACAGGTAGAATTTTTTTTTGTCCCGGATTTAGGATACCCGGGTTTAAGTATTCTTTGTCCCGGATTTGGGGTATCCGGGTAAAGCTTTGGTCGGAAATGGTAAATCCGGGACTGCCTTTGTCCCGGAAATGAGGTATCCGGGTAATTTTTTTGCCTATGAAAAGGACTCACGGCACAATACACTTTCCACAATCTTTCTTCATCATTTTCACAATCATTCTTAATATTTTTTAAAATCCTAATTTTTTCTTCGTACTAATTTTTAAATTTTATTAAATATGTCTTCATATTTAAATTTATATTGGAGGAGTTCTGTACAATATGTTGATGGGAAGATCGTTGTAGGTAGTGTTCCCGACGCAACGTATTTGATCGAAGATAGGTTGAGTTATGATGATTTTTTCCAAGTAATGTGCATTTATGCTGGCATTGAAAGAGAAGCGGTACAATTGTGGCTAATCTACGTATATGCCATTGATAACGGTGAAAAACAATGTATCGTCATCAATGATGATGCTACATTATCATTGATGTATGAGCATCATTCTTGGAGTCGTGACTTGTTCATAAGCTACCATCCGATTCATAATTCGGGTCGAACACCAAGATTCAATGCCGGGAGAGAGTCGAGCAGTAGGCCTCGCGGACGGCGGGGATACGGACCCTCCAACGAGGATTACATTGTTCCTAGCGCAAGAGAATATCATGTGTTCAGCAATATGGATGGACGTGATGAGGTAACAAACCGTCGCATGCCTACTCGTCCAGAGTTATACAATGGTGACCCTAGCACCATAAAGCTGGGAACGCATTTTTCGAACAAGGAAGAGCTTCAGGGTGCGATAGCCATATGGTCAACTAGGCAAGGAGCAGAGTATCGCACTACAGTATCAGATCATACGAGATGGGCGGCAGAATGCATAAATCGTCCAAACAGACGTACTAAGCAGCCGTTTAGCGGTATTGTATGCAACTGGAAGATCCGTGCTTCGTTTAAGAGCGAATATCGCACGTGGCAAATAACTGTCTGGTGTGATGGGCATAATTGTGATGGAGCAAACAACGAACGGGAGGATCGGAATATTTCGCAAAATCATGTTGCCCACGTCATAATTGGTAAGATTCGTGACCGTCCAAATTACCCAATCAATTCCATAGTTGAAGACTGCGAAGCAGTATTCGGTTGTAAAATAGGGAGGAAAAAAGCTTGGGACGGTAAGCGAGTGGCACTGAACCAGTTATATGGAGATTGGGAGACAAATTTTCGCCAACTGCCCAGTTACATGCGAGCTCTTCAACACTGCAACGATGGGACGAAAGTCCAGTGGAAGTTCAAGAAGGAGGACGAGGTTGTACATAGCCGGAGGAAGGTTTTCAGGTATGGACAAATGTTTACTGTGCACGGTAATATGACTTAAAAAATAAATTTACTGATTTTGATTATTTATTCAGGTACGTATTTTGGCATTTTGGTGCGACGAAACGCACATTTCAACACAGTCACCCTGTAGTTACCGTTGACGCAACGCATCTCCGAGGGGCGTACAAGGGTAAGGCGATCGTAGCGATTGTGAAGACTGCTAACCACAGAGTCGTGCCAGTCGCATATGCCATCGTAGATGAGGAGTCGAACCACAGCTGGTACTGGTTCTTGAAATACCTGAAAAAATACGTTCTACAAGATATGTTCACTTGCATCATATATGATCGTCATTCGGGCATTCTTTCCGCTGTCGTGAAGATGGATATAAAATTTCCAAACTGGAGAGTTCATAGGTGATGATTACAGCACTTTAACTGTATTTTTAATTCAAATTAATCCATCACTTAAATATATAATCCTGCACAGGTTCTGCATGGAGCACGTTCGTGTCAATATGATGGCAAACGTCCCGAAGAAGAAAGGAATATATGGGTTATGTTGGGACGTGTGTACCGAGTTGGATGAGACTAAATATATGAAGGCATGGATAGATCTTATAGAACTGAGTCAGCCTGCAGCCACATATCTGCAACGTATTCCCCTAGAGAAGTGGACATTGTTCCTAGACGGATTCTACAGATGGGGCATAACTACTTCCAACGACGCGGAGAGTTACAATAACATTCTTAGAGGCGATCGCTTCTTGCCGGTAAGGGCATTCGTCCAGGCTACTCACGCAAAGCAATGGCGATTTTTACGGACGAGCTGGCGAAAATAAATAGGTATAGATCTGCTCTAGCACCGAAACCGTCTGAGACATTCGATGACAACAAGATGCGCGCCAGACGGTACGAAGTCTCATTATATCCAAATGCTCCTGAGCGTACGTTCATTGTCAGATCTCCGCTGTTGCGTCTCGGAATTCCGGACCGTGTAAACACTGTCCAATTTGACATGGGTTCATGCACATGTTTACATTGGGACACCTACAGGATTTCTTGTTCTCATGCAATGGCCGTTGCGAAGGAACTCAATGTTCGTCGTCTGGATCTGGTTCATCGTTGCCACACAAGGGATGGTTGGAGACAACAGTTCAGTGGTGTGTTTCACCCTCTGCCAAATAACTGGCCCGAATCCGATTTTTTGCTCCTATCGGATGACAGTCGGATGGTTCATCATACAGGTCGGGGTCCGCAAACGAATTAACAGACGACTAATGGGCGAGAGGGACTACGCGAACAGAACCGCTCAAAGACCACGGGGGTGTAGCAATTGCAACGGCATAGATCACGACAGGAGGAAATGCCCGTTCAGTCATTCACCTGCGGATAGATTGTCGTTGAATATGTTGCACGATCCCTATGGGCTTCATGGAAATGCGCCTCTCGATGATGATTATGAAGATCGCGACTACGATGATGATGATAGTGAGGATGAATCTCATGAAGATGACGAGGACGAAGATGAGGATGCGGACGATGACGATGATGATGATGATGACGACGATGACGATAATAATGATAATGAGTATGATGATTAATAATTTATTTATTTTTTATAAAGTTACCAGTTATTTAATGAGAAAATAATACAGTAAGAAAATAATGACTACCAACCAAATTTAATGAGTACCATCTTCAACCAAGTACATAAATAAATTGTACATTCCTACACTCAAAGTCTCAAACTCCATGTGAAAACTACGAATGACGACCTTATCCGTAGAACCAACTGTCCCTCCTTTTCGTCTGACCACGACCTATGCGATCCTGTCTCTGCAACTCCGTCTCCTGCGCAGCTAGTTCGTCATCATCTCTAGTTTGAGAGTGAACGCCCTGAGAACTGGACCCGATGCCTAAGCCAATTTGAACATCTGTAGAATGTGAGCGACTAAGAGTGTCGTACGTGGTCGGCTGTTGTTGCTGCAGTGCACCAGACCAAAGACTGTCGAAGCTATACTCTACAACATTCGCAGGACCGGTAGGATTACATGCACGGAGGACCCTGCAACATCGGAGCACGCGACCGGAGTTGCGTACTGCTGGAATGGTGAAGTTGCATCCGCCAAGTCATCGGCAGTAAACATCTGGGAGGCCATAATGTCATGAAACCTAAGGTTCATTTGTGATCCAAACAAATCATCGCTCCCCAATGGCTGATACTCCGACACCGTCTCTGATCGTGGATGGTAGAGGATGCAGAATGATCGGATGCAGCAGGACGGTCTGATACGGAACGCCGACCAGATCAGTAGGATGAGAGGGTCCAGATGCAGTAGTGCGGGAGGGTCCAGATCAAGCAGGACGATCCGAAACTGAGTGACGTCCAGAAACGGAGGGACGAGAGGGTCCCGCTTGTGCTGTAGGAGAAGATACTTCGGGCGGGGGGCCTCTGCCTCGTCTACCGCCCCCAACACCCGTCTCCCGATCCGACCCATCAGTGATCTGGGCTGTGGAGGAACGTAGCTCTGACTGGGATCCTCGTGGACGATGTTAGTGGCGACCGTATCGGTCGGATCATGGATCGGCAAACCAGTGGCCTCCATCAAGTCCCTAATCCTGGTCGATATCCGTCCGTAATTCTGCGCATGCTCGGAAAGATACTCATCGCCGTTGTACATCTCCTTTAGATGCAACGTCCAGTGCATAAGGTGGCTCAGCTCTTCGCTCTGCAATTCAATACTCAGGAAAATAATCTCTGATTTAATAATTTCCATTACAGATTGCTTAACGTCGTACTAATAAGAAATAATTAGTACGTACCAGGGCGTGCGATGAATCGGTGCGGCCATGGTAACCTGCATCGGGTGGTTGATGACTAGGATCCTGTACGAACAGTACGGTCTTATGCGGTACCAAGACATATAATCGTCCACAGCCGTAGGGTAAGGTATAGGGGCACCCTCCACGACACCATTAGCTCGATCATTCCACTCTTGAACGTAAATAGCATGGTCTCGTGCCCAATTCCTGTAGTGTGACGACCTCTTCATTCTGTGCAATCTTTGAGTCTCGGTCTCACTCAGAGGATCGTCCGGTGTATGTTGGAGGCATCCAAACTGTCGCATCACCCTGTCGGTGTAGTGTCCCTCCATAATGTAATAGTAGTGGAGATATGTCCTGGACCTCCAAATGTGCTCACCCTGACGGCATCCATCCGGTAGAGTGTGCATGTGGTCGGCGTACGACGTCCATAGGAACTAAAACGGAATGACGAAATTAATTGTTAGAAATATATTTATGTTTTCAAAGAATTATTTAAAGGTCAACGGGAACTTAGAAGACAAAATACCTGCGACGGAGTCATCAAAGATAGCTGATCCCTATAAGCCAGAAGGACGTGACTCGTAACATTGGTCCTGAACAAAGGTCTCGTCCACCTGCGAGGCATCATCGTACGATATTTTATACGCCATATTCAATGAATTTAGTTATAAATTCAAAAGAGTCGTGAACACCGTGCAGCAAATGGCAATCCCTCTAGCTCCAAATGTCCTCGACCAAATCTCGGTCTCACCTTAAGAATCCTCGACCATGTTCGTGGAATGCTCTCCTGAACGGGCTGGAGTCGCACAATGCGCGATATGTGTATGCAAGAACAGCGCTGCCCCAACTCAACTGACTGCAAGCTTTGGATCTTCTAGGAGCTGCAGTAGGAAAAGATCTATCTTGTTCTAGCTCTTATCCGAGAAGAAGCAACCAGCCAGTAAGAACGCGAGGTGACATCGCGCCCTCTATAGCGCCTCCTCGTCTGAAATATCTAACCTTT
The DNA here is from genome assembly GCF_046630445.1 of Rutidosis leptorrhynchoides. Taxonomy (NCBI): domain Eukaryota; kingdom Viridiplantae; phylum Streptophyta; class Magnoliopsida; order Asterales; family Asteraceae; genus Rutidosis; species Rutidosis leptorrhynchoides. Next base: position 24,118 of record NW_027266589.1, read on the forward strand.
CCATATGTCTCTGCAAGTGCTCCCTAATGCTGGCGAGCCGAATAGAGGTCTTCCCATCCCTACTCGGGACAAAGCCCAACAGCCTATGGAGATACCCGTCAATGTCGGCGGGATAGGACTCTCTACCCATAACGGGCAAACCATCAATGTGCAGACCCAGCAATACCCCAACATCCTCAAGCGTGATGGTGGCCTCGCTACGGATAGGTGGAAAGTGTGTGTCTCTGGCCTCCATCGTTCGGCAAGTGCCGTCAGCAAATGATGGTCATACTCCATAAGTCCTATGCTCGACACCAACCCAAAACCCATCATCCTTATAAACTCCATCACCCGAGGTATGCGGTAGACGTCATCCCGCACACACTCCTAAAAGAATACGTCGGCTCTCCGCACCATTAGTGGCCTAGCACACTCCTCGTGAGATGAATAAATGTGCAGCGATCTATGTTGCGGCTGAAACCACAATAGATCGCCCTCCTTAGGTCCCTGAGGAATCCATGAAGATCTTTGCGCCATAACCTGTTAAAAAAAAATATGAGTTATAGTTAATGAAACCCTAACCCTAATTCGAAACGGAACAAGTCAAACCAAAAAAAACCAAACCAGGAAAACCGTTCCAAAAACCGAACCGAAAAACCAGACCGAAAACCGAACCGAAAAACCGGATCGGAAACCCGAACCGGGAAATCCAACCGGAAAATCAACCGGAAAAAACAGACCAGAAAAAATCAACCTGAAAAAACCATCCCGGAAAAATCCCCAACAGTTTAATTCTAAGCAAATTCCACTAAAACGGAAGAAAACAAACCCGAATAACCCACCGAAACCTCCGATTTGAAGAATTTCCGGCGAAAAATAAGTAGTAAATCGATTTAAAGCGTTAAAATTGGAAGAAAACATACCTGAAGAAAATTTGGAGAGAATGTTGAGAGAGAATTTGGAGAGAATGAAAGAAATCCGGCAGATCTGGAAGAAGAAGAGTTTGCGATTTTTGAATTCTTTGTCCCGGATTTGTCATTCACGGGACTTGTAGTCCCGGATTTACCATTCACGGGACAAGGGGGAATGCATGTTTGACACGTGGTCAGCTTCCCCTTGTCCCGTGAATGATAAATCCGGGACTACAAGTCCCGTGAATACCAAATTCGAGACAACTTGTCCCGTATTCCGTGTACACAGTTTCTCACTAATTACGTATTAACGCTTTTTGTCCCGAATTCGTCGAATCCGGGAAGTGTACATCCGGTTACCAAAAAAAAAATTCATTTTATGGTTTATGTATTAGGGTTGAGGTGTAATTTTATAATTTTCTGGGACAGTCGCAAGTGAGGAATTGCTTAATGGCGATTATGCTTTCCTGAAAAATGTTATGGCAATGTTTGGTTCTAGTCAGAGAACTTCCTTGAACTTTATGTGAAGCTTATAATTGTAACAGTCAAGTTTGTGTTCTGAATCTCGTGTTTAAGTGGATTGATGTTTTTGGTTTTTTAAATTGTCTACTATGTTCTTGGATACCTCAAGCAATGAAAACATGGTTAGTTTTGTTTTTTCTCCCAAAGAAAATAGAGTAATAGGGGGCATTTGTGGAAACAAAGAATTAGAAATAAATATAATGATAAAAAGATTATTCCTCCGTGTATCCGTTCATTTTCATTGAGGCATCTCTCTCTTTAAAATTACCCCATTTTCATCATTTTTCTTGTTGTATTACTATAAACATATGACACAAGAGTTTTGTAACTATAATCGGTTTTTTATTTATTTATTTTTTTTTTTTTTTATGAATTAGGATTCTTTTTTATTGTTCTATTTCCTAGCTAATTAATAATTTTGTAACTTTATAGGTCATCACTGATTCAAATCGACAGGAAAGGTGGTGGGCTGCCCACTCCATGTACTTTCTTAAAAGAATCTACAAGAGAGCGGAATATGATGAATAGCAATCAGCGTGGCAAGTCACTCAAAATGATAGGGCTACTGATCCCCATTTAGTCAGCAGGCGGAAGTGTGTTTCGGGCTTCAGATCCATTTTGGAGGTCTTTCAGTCTGATAACTGCTGCATGCACATTCTTACTGACGGTTGCTTGTATGTAAACTATTGTATTAATTACTATATTGCAGGTATCCTTCGACGATGCAAGCTTTTGGAATTGTGCAAATGATGTAAATGTGTCGGGGAAGAGTAACATGAATATGCAGTCTTTAGTTGAAATAGAGGAATCCATTGACAAAGAGCTCGAGGAGGCACATGAGTACCAACGCATATGTGAAATTGAAGAAAGAAATGCGATGAAAGCGTATCGGAAACTCAAAGGGCTTTGATTGAAGCAAACACTAGATGTTCTGGTCTCTATTACAGGCGCGGGTTATGCTCAGCCCAATACGCTATCCTTAATTACAAATGATTCTAGTTTATTGTGGTCCTCTGGACAGCATGGACATGTTGGAATTGGATTGAACTCCTGTAATAACATCTCTGAAAACATGAATTTGATACCTGTGTCAAGTCATCCAATGCAACCTGACCATGCCAATATTAATGAGGGAAGATACAATTCAAATTCAGAACATGTGAGTGCTGCTCTCCTGAGTAGATTGTATCAGCAGGAAAATGGACGAAGTTGGGGTTAGAACAGTGTAGTGAGCCTGATGCTAGTACATCTGAGGCATTACCTAATGTTGCCAAGAGTGCTGCAAATGTGGTGAGCTCTCCATCCATGATCCAAATCTTTCTGCAGATGAAGATGAGGAGACATTTCCTATGGATGATGGGTCAGCTTGGCCTAGCTTAAACTACCAAGAGAAGGAACTAGATTCTAAAGGGAGGGAAAATGATCTACGGACCGAGTCGGGCAAGAATAGTTTGGGCAATGGCTCCCAAGATTCGTTGCTTCTTGAAGCAACATTGAGGTCAAAATTAATGGCAAGCTTAATGTCGGGGCCTCTATCAAAGGCATGTAATTTATTTCACAATTTGGATCCTGACGTTGAATTAGAAGTGGAATTTGACACTGGAAGTGACAGAACCCAGATCAGTTATGGAAATAAGTCGAAAAAAGATCGACAATACACTAGTGGAGGTAAATATGTTGGGCTATGTAATTAAATATTTCTTCAATCATCTTCAGGTGGCCATAGCAATATTTTATTTATTTATTTATTTATTTTCTTGTGTGTGTGTGTTTCACAAACTTGTCATCTTTTAAACTATGTTTTATGACTCTGGGTGCTATTGTCTTTTGGTTTATGCTTGGTATTTTATTGGTTTAAGCTGATAGATTTATGGTTGTGTTTATGAAATTCGGATCTGAATTCATGCTCAGATTTCAATGATGTAGGAACTAATCTGCACAAGCAGAGGAATTCCTTCAGTATTTTCTATCTATTTTATTATGAGTGAAGTTTTTGGTGATTTGCAGCTTAGTGGTATAGCTGCCAAATGTTCTCAATTTTAAAGTTCTTCTCTGCAATGACATTGTAGAAGAGTGTGTACTGATAGGAAAACAATTTTCAAGATGACTCGTAGCTGGTCGTCACTTCCATATGTTATTCAAATTTTTTTTCCTCGAGATCCTGCATTTTTCTGCGATTTCATTATTCTTTAATTAATTTCCAAAATAGTACTTTATATTCAGTTTTGTTATTTAGATGTTGATGGAACTGAAAGAAGTTTTTCTGAGTCTTCTGCCCAGGCCCAGAGCCATAGCGGTGTTGAGAAGAGTTTAAAGAGTCAATCACCTGTTGATTTTGAAGATGGTGAATTTCTTGTCAGAAATCATCACCCGATGTCGTCTTAATAATTTCCCACCTTTGATTTGAGGAGCACATTCACTCATATGAAAGTTGATTCCCCTGATGTTTCATCAGCATTACAAACAAGAAATCTACAGATCTGTGCATATGGATTTCGAGGTTACCAGAGTGCTTTTGTCAACTCTGATGTGGTCTGTTCTAGCAATTTTCCAGACTTAGTGGTGAAGACCTTGTGGTCCATATGGAGGGGCAGTGGGTTCCTATAACAGTAATTGTACAATGGATCCGTTTTTGGCCTCTCTGTATGTTGGAGCTTCGAGGCAAGTGCAACGATGATGAGTGTCCTTGGCAGCATCTCAAGGAAAAATCTAACGGTATCCGTCATGATTGCATTATGATTCTTGTAATGCGACTAGAATACTGTCATTAGCAAGTGATTCTTGTTATGTTGCTAGGAATATTCTTGTTAACAAGTTTCAAACCTGTGAGTTGTTTCTTACATTTTCGAAATTATGCTTATGCAGATTCCAGGTGCTTATACTTCTCATCGTAAAAGTTGCAATGGCGCGGCAAAAAATTTCAAGTCTTCTGAAGTTTGCACTCCAATATACTCTGTAGCAGTGGATATGTTGAAAGTAGATCGACATCCATGTGAGTCGCTTTTATCACGAAGAGGGCTAGAATGCTGGCGAAAATGTTTCAGTACTACCTTAGCTTTATCATGTTTGTTTCAAAAAGAATAAAGGTCAGACGAGCCCTTGCACAGCTGTGATGGGCACATTGAGATTTATGGGCGTTTTGAGTCAGAGTTGTCATATCTTCGAAGAGCAAGTGGCTTACTGGTTTGTTTATCTTATTCTGTATACTACTCATTCACTTTACTATCCTCATGTTTATGGCTAATAATTTCGTATATGGAGTTTCCCCATATATATAAACCACTTTACTATGAGATGGTTATTGCCACCTAAAAAAAAGTGAAAAAAAAAAATCCAAAATGAACATCATGAGCAATGTTTTGGCTTATGATCCATCTGTGTTACATGAGTTGGTGGAGAAATAACTTCCATAAAATGCTTTCTTCCATGAGAAAAATGTTAAAACCCTTATTAAATTTGTTGATTTTTTGAGTATATTCCTTGATATCTATATTGTTTCTTTCGTTCATTGTTTGTCCCCCCCCCCCCCCCCCCCCCCCCCCATTCTTCTTATGTGTGATCTTCTTGTATTGGTGTATATTTAGAATCAGCTTAGACAAGCTACGGTTGATGGTGCTCAGTCATTAGAAATGGCTCTTCTTATTCTTAATCAGGAGGTTAACAAAGTAGAGGCGGTAATAAAGGTAATTTTTACATATTAGCTCTGTGGTATTATTTGTAAGTTCATAATCCAGTTGTCATACAATGACAGCAACCAAGTCAGAGCCCAGCTGTAATTAATTATCTATCTTTGTTTTTGTCAGCTCTCAATTTGATTTTACAGGCACTTGAGGCTGACCAACATCTGAAATTCTTTGGGTTAACTATCTGCTCATTTACTGTGGCACAACTAACTCAGTTGGAAAGGATGACGAGTTCTTCGCGGTATGTGATTTTTGGTTATGCCTACTTAATAAATAAGGATTAATGCTTTAAAAGACACTGAGTTTCTACAAGTATATAGAGTGCCCTGCAGTTATTACAGTTGGATGTTACTGCTATTCAAAGAACTGTACGTCGGTGTTTTGACCATTTTTTTTTTAACTTTCCAGGTCCTTACAGCAGCTCTCATTGGGGCTGTATAGTGTATTTTTTTCTTGTTTCGGAACACTTTCCTTTTGTTTTCAGGTTAAACAAAATGAACACTCCTATGTGCTTTGGCTTATGTACATCAACAGTCGGGCAGAGCTTAATGATCGATTACTTGCATATGATGCCGGTCTAGCAGCACTCTGTAGTCAAACTCATCCCGACAAGAATCTGGTACTGACCAGTGCTTGCATTCTTGACCTGTTTCTGCAGATGATAAATTGTCTATTCATGTCTGGGAATGTTGAGAAGGCCATCCAGGCAACTTTTGAGCTCTCTCCCCATCAAACAACAAAAACTGATGACTCTAACTCACGGTTACTTTCTAATATCATCACCTGCTTAACACTTTCTGACAGATGTGTATTATGGGTTTGTTGTGTGTACTTAGTTATTTACAGGAAGCTTCCTGACGCTGTAGTGAAGTTGTTTGAATACGACAAGGAACTGCTTTCCATTGAGTGGCCTTCTGTTCATTTAGCTTCTGATCAGAAGAAGAAGGTTTTAGAGCTTTTAGAAATGGCAGCAGGTTATATTCAACCATCTATTGATTTTGAATCACCATCCAAATTGGTTCAGCATTTTGCTCTTTGTCATATTAGATGTATGGTGGCAGTTGATGGGTTTGAAAGCGGCTCAGCCTTTCTGGATAAATATGTCAAATTGTTCCCATCATGCATTGAAATCATTCTGCTCTCAGGACGGGTTCAAAATCACGTTTCCAAGGACTCTAGTTTTGATGGATTTGAGGAAGCTCTCAGAAGCTGGCCTAAAGAAGTTCCTGGAATCCAGTGCATTTGGAATCAGTACGGTGAATATTCCCTCGAGAATGAAAGACCAGACTTTGTCAAAGAAGTCATTTCCCATTGGTTTAAGACTTTTTGCAAAGTTCGACAATCTCTTTCAGCTGATGTGGATAATTCTGATTTTGCACCTTCCGAGGATCTTATGTTTGAGTTCCTGAACCTCTGCCTGTATAATCTGTTGCACGACAATCACAAAGAAGCACGATTGGCCATTGACCGGGCATTGAAGGCTGCTACATTTGAGAATTTCAAGCATTGTGTTAAAGAGCATGCTACGTTTTTGCTAGCTTACGACCAGCGATTAAAGCCTGAAGCTTCTCTTGGGTTGCAACTAGAGATCTTAGAGGGCTATTTAGACATCTCCAGAAACTTCCCCATCTCCAAGCCTTTAGCTAGACAGTTCTTGGACAGTATCTAGAAGCCAAGGGTGCATCAGCTTATTAACAACATCTTGTCTCCAATTTCTTCTGATTTCTCTTTGGTAAACTTAGTTCTAGATGCATGGTATGGCCCCTCTCTTTTACCCCAGAACCGCAGTAACAGCCCAAAAGATCTTGAGGACTTTGTCGAAGCAATCTTGGAATTGGTGCCGTCAAACTACGAGATTGTGTTTTCTGTCTGCAAGATGTTAAGCAGAGACGATAATTCCAGTCCAGGTCTTCTCTTTTGGGGAATCTCTGCCTTGACTAGTTCTATCTTGTACGCCGTCCCAGTAGCGCCTGAGTATTCCTGGGTAGAAGCGGCCGACATATTGGGTGATATGGAAGATGTCGAGGATGTTTCCGAGAGATTCTACAAGAAAGCATTATCTGTATATCCATTTTCTGTCAAGTTGTGGACGTCCTATTATAATCTACACAAGATAAGTGGAAGTACGAGTAAAGTTGCAGAAGCAGCAAAGAAAACGGGTATAGTAATCAAGTAATGGTTAACATTCTTTCCAAGTTCTGACACAGGCAGGTTGCTAGAATCGTCGTTTGCCCATAGTTTTGGGTTTTTTTTTTGTGGTTACATACAAGTTGTAGAAGACATGGAACGTAGTAGGTAAGAAGAAAGTATACACATGTAGTTAAAGCAGCAGGAGTACCAGATTAAATTTCCAATTTGGATTTAGGTTAAGATCACAGTAGATGCGATATACTCTTTAAATAGCTTGCCCCGCTCCCATTGCAAAGAATCATACTAGCTTTTATTGTATTGTTGTCTAATCTGTACTCGTGAAGAATGATATTTTAATTGTGTTTTAATGAATTTTCTACAATTTTTTTTTTTTATTTTGGACTTTCAAGAGGGGATGGTCCTTTTCAACCTCATACAATTCTAAGAATTGCTTGCATCGTCTATGGATGAAAGCCGGACGGTGGAAGAGCCAGGGGAGGCCGGGTCAATAGCAAGAGTTTGCATTGGGCATTCCTAAATCTGCGCCCACCCGAATACATTTTTAAAGCACTGGAGGGTTATGGTTTTGGTTGCAATGATATGACTGTTTTCATTAGTCAGAATCCTTAATTAATTAATCTGTTATGGTCTATATATTTTGCTCCTCAGGTCAGGTAATCTGAACACTGATCATAAGTTGGTGTTCATATAAGTTGGTGATGAACTGAGGAAGATATGTTGAAGGTCTGTACTTAATTTCGATCTTCATACTTTGGTCGATGAATTATCGAACTCATCAGTGATGGAATCATTTCAAATAATATTTCATGAACAAACTTTTTCAAATATTAATAGTCGTGATTTGCGAGAAGCTCTAGCCATTAGCCAAAACCTTCTAATTTGGAGGACAACTTTTAGTTTAGTTTTGTGAATTCGTGATTGAAGGTTGTTGTAGAGTTTGCCGAGTTGTGTAGCCTTGTTTAAGAGGTTACCGAATTGTAGGCTTGTTTAGAGTTCGAAGACCGAGGTTACGAACTGGCTGTATCAATGATATCCAGGTATGATGTAAAGTCGCACTCTTTGTTGCCCAAACAAACATCATATACAACATATATTCGTCTTTGACTTGAAACATCAAATTAAGCCCCGTCTCTTCTCCTCGATATTCAGGAAATATTGCTGAGAGGCCATTTTCGCTACGCAAAAATAACTTTCTTTTGAACTAGAGAAGTGCATTTCAGTGCATCTAGTCGAATACAAACCGTAGAACAATGCTCAATAAAACCTTTACATAAAAGAAAAAAAACAAATAACCATACCGTTACAAAATATAAGAACTAAACACTATGAACACAATGACTCAGGCTACATAGACTTGGTCACTAAACAATAACGAAGTAGAATCCTAACCACTCAACTAAGTAGAGTCGTACTTGAATCATTAAAACCTGCAAAGGAAAACCTTTGGGACAAAATCGAAGTTATGGAAAAAAATAGTACATCATGTATGTTACTCATGATGACAACATCATTTAACATCTCGAAATCGACACATTCCAATGGCCCGAACCAACTTCTCAAATGTAGCAGTTGGTAGAGACTAAATATGTCAGATTACCACATGAACGAATTTGTTATATTTCAATCTCATCATATGCTTCATTTTGTATTATTTCATGAATCCCAAATCCTCCTTTTAACTGTGGTACAGACGCAACATTATCTTCGTATATAATCGTCTGGGAGAAAAGCACTCATCTTCTAGATATGTTGGGTTAGAGATTTGAGCCACACACCCTCTGTTTGCTTCATGCATTGACATAGCAAGTGTGATATAAAACTATTTGAATAAAATAAACTCTTATCAATTATATACCTCAGAGATATAAGAGTAAATGTTTAATCCCATTCTAAAGTCTTAACGTTAGAGAACAACTTAATCTTGCCAATAAACTCACGTCAAAGATATATCAGAGCGCGTATTGTTAGCTAGATACATTAGGATATGCTACTTCAAGGCCAAGCAACTCTTCATCATTCTTACAAGTAAAAAAATGGATCTTTCTTTATATCAAACAATATTATAACCATTGTGGTAGTCAATGAATGTACTTTGTCCATACATAAATGCTCCAATATCTTTGACGTATAAGTAGTTTGGTGAACAAATATACCATTTGATAAAATACTCATCTGCTAGCCGAGGCAAAACTTTATTCTCCTTAAATCGTTCATTTCGAATTCTTCCCTCAAGCAATCCGCAATATTTTGGAGTTCTTAAGAGTTCCTACGATATTCATATCATCAACATATACAACAATTATAACAAATTTTATCCATTTCTTTTGCAAGCTGAAATGGCTAGTGATTTTGATATTGCTCGGCCTGAATCATCTGAACTAGTATCGTATTAGACTAAAACAGAGTGGATACAGACCCGCCCTTTGCATACTGATGCAAGCATTTCGAAAATTAACTGAATTTCCATTAATGTGTACATTAGGATAAATGTCATCTGCTACAAAATTGACGGGAAAATCATAGCTTCTCTTTTTTCCGGATAAGTTCGTTCCTCTTATCTTCAGGTCTATTTCAAGCAATGGGAATCGTCGGTTCACCTAAATTGACAAAGGCTTCTGCACGAGCCATGCGCGACATTGCTGAATTCCACGACACTAGGTGATCCATGAAGGCATTTACATAACTTGCTTTGTCATTCTGTTGAAGGAAATACCAACAATCAAGAACAATCTTCCAAGGCAATAATGATCAGATAATGACTGACAGCATACTACTATTACCTTATAATCCAGATAATAAGAATGCTACAAAAGGGAAAACAAACAACTTGACATCAGTTTTTTACTCTTGCAAGGATAAAATTTAGAAACAAGATATATGTGTGAAAAAGAGAGAAGGTGAATACCTCCCACATATCCAAACAGATGATAGGCTGCACAAAAAGAGATGGTCAACAAAATTGTTGAGATGAGAAGACAGCTTATCATAATTAAGGATTTTATATATACTTGACATACAATGTCATCCCACACAAGTGGATTAATGGCATTGGATGTTGTAGTTATGGCAAGACGCTTTTCTTCTCTTTTCACTGGAAAAAAGAACAAGAAAATCATCATCGGAATGAAGTTCGATTAAAGAAAAGAACACGTTGGCACTTATGGTGGTAAGGGAACTCAAATACCAATAAGTGCAACCCAATATGCAAAGACAAAGGTCTTACAAACAAGCCAAACCCATCCGGAGCCAAATAATGTAAGGGCAGTTCCCATGAACTTTTCTCGGAAATTTGTGAAGGAACCAAAATCCTTTTCGATCTGCTCAAGTAAGCCGAGCTTAGGCATGTCACCTCCACCTGGTTGCATCGACTCCCAGAAAAAGTCATGATTCCATACCTAAAGTGTGAACATCATGACTATAAGGAAGACAACACAATAGATTTTCTAATGAAATAAAGAATTGATTTTTTCTCAAAAGCTAAGAAATTATGTAAAGACAGTGTACCTGAGCCGCATTGTTGAACACAGGCAAAGGATTGCCATTGTTATACGTTACTTTGACAAGTTCATCCATGGTGTAGCCATATAAAATGTTGTCCTTTCCAAGTTCTATGTTCAATTTTTCCAAATAAGCACGATGGTGTTCTCCCCAATGTATCTCCAAAGTCCTCTTGCTGATATATGGTTCTAAAGCATCCTACACACAGCAGAATGATTCACTATCTTAGACCACTCAAACTATATTGCTTTTATCTTCTTCTTGGTAATGCCATATCTAATTCACAGAAAGCATAGACATGATGCAAGCAGCAAAAGAAGAAAAGATTAACCATACCAGTTTATAAGGAGGCTTTTTAAGGCCATGGTAAGCAACGACTCTCACAGTATTCTGAGACCCATTAAACTGCTTTGGCGGCTAATAACAAGAAGAAGATAAAATGAAAAAAAACAACAAATTACAAATTTAGAGCAAAGCAAACGCAGTTGTTTTGATTTCAAAGTCTCACCAGAGAAGGAGATTTAAGCTGAAAGCTGCAAAATTCAGTGACCAGAAGCTGAGACTTACAAAAACAAGAAGATCCCATTTTAATTTTGCGCGCTGAATTGTTTTTCATCCATGGATAAGGGAAGAAGACGGAGTAGGCGGGGGTTTAAATTACATAAAAATACCCCGAATTCATCGTATCGTCTGTTCTATTACTAGGGGTAAATATGTCATCATTGCTTTGTTGAATGAGGCTTAAAACCTCTGGTCTGGAGGCTTTAATTAAACCCTACAACAACAAAGTACAACATTTGGGCGGAAATTTTTTTGAGAGATTTAAATAAAAAAGGATGAAAAATCTGAAGCTTTACTTAGAGACAAGTTTGAATCTAGAGTTGCAGTCGAATGAAGAGGTTATAATCTCCTCTGCGTTTGATATCGAGCGGAACCGACTGTTGTTCGTTTCTGATGCTAATTTCATTTACACCTCTCAAATCTCCTCTTTTCAAGTAAGCTCTGCAACCTATTCCATCGAATTTTTTGATAATTTGACTGATAATGCTTTCGTTTTGATTGTAATTTTTTTTAGTAGCAACTGATATGTTATTTCCAGGATGACAGAGCATGGACCAAGACAGTGTTGCCTGCACAAGTTGATATACTTGATCTGGACTCCGGGGACTTTGTTACTTCATTTCATTATCTCATGGAGAAAGAAGCATTGATCGTCGGAACTTCACATGGACTTCTTTTGCTCCATAACGTTGATGATAAAGTCACCGAACAAGTTGGGAAGGTAGAAGGTGGCGTGAAATGCATATCACCAAGCCCGGATGGAGATTTGCTTGGGGTAGTTACTGGCTTTGGCCAATTATTAGTCATGACTCATGATTGGATTTGTTGTATGAGACTGCTCTTGGAGATGGTGATTTGTTGTATGAGACTGCTCTTGGAGATGGTGTTAACGTATGTAAGGACCTTTTCCATTATTCTTCTTGCCTTACATGAATTTCTCCTCCTCCTTTTTTTTTTTTTTTTTATTTTATTTATTATTATTATTATTATTATTATTATTATTATTATTTTTTTTTTTTTTATTATTATTATTATTTTTTTTATTATTATTATTATTAACAATAATTACATGAAGTTAGTGGGCAACCGAGATACTATCTGGGCGCCCACTCCCTTAGCAATAGCAAAACCTATCCTAGTGAAAATGTGAATAGAGGCTCGTGCCCCAACATCTTGAGTCAAGGAGAATTCCCGAAACCGCTTGAGCAATGTAACAGCACCCGCCTCCAATTCACCTAAAGATGAGAAAGAGAAGGGTAAAAAACCATAACCCTTCGCTGTACACGAATTCTTGTACTTGACATACTTGCGCCGAGCAGCTTCCTCCACCACACGTCCAGGGACAAAGTCAGCCATTCCGGACTGGGTCAAAGGAGAAGACCCAGTCAAATCAACACATACGTCGAGCCCCCTATCCCAAGAATAGAGCAGGATGTCCCCAGGGCGTAGGGGTCTGTCATGACCATCAACCAAACCGATATCCACCTCCTTTCCCGCAGAAATACCCGCGCGAAAGCAAATGTCCAAAAGAGTGTCACGAACGAGGTTATGTCGATGTTTGATGCCAACAGAACCAGCGCATGACACTGCATGATCGCCAAAGGAGTCACCTTCAAAAACCCTGGAACAGGCAGGGCAAGGTAAGGACACCCGGAACAATGGCACACCTAATCGATAACTCAATACACACCTGTAGGTACGACCATTCATAGTCTGCCCTAACCCAGCAATAGGGACCGCACGGAGCCAGTCAGAGGTGTAGGGCTCCTGCTGAGACTTCCATAAAGCTAATTGACGAGGAGTCAATGAGAAAACTGATTCTGAAGAAGCAGCAACCTTTGTGAAATATATATCTGCCAATTTCTTCATAAGTTTCGGGGCAGCGATCTCACTAGGGTCACATGGCATAGCAGAACCGGTAACCTTTGTGAAATATATATCTGCCAATTTATTATTATTGTTGTTGTTGTTTCTTGTACTGTTACTATTGTGAGTGCTATCTTGCCTGGTAACATGCCCATGTACCTTAAATATGCATGCCTTTTTTCTTTCTTTTTTTTCCCTCCTTTTCAATTTGGATTACTTGTGTGTGTACCAATCCTCATACAGCACATTGTTGATGATTCTGTGACTGATGTTCCTTTATGTCTCCTGTTGTGTGGTTTACGAATGTACTCTGATGTGTCTTTTGGCGTTAGAATCTGGAGAACTTAAAATTTTCACAGCTTTTTCAGGCGGCTCAGGTATTTCTTCTGAACGAGATTTTGAGAGCCATATTTCTTGGCGAGGTGATGGGAAGTACTTTGCGACTCTGGCTGATGTGTGTGGTTCTACTTCGACACATAAGCAGATTAAGGTGTGGGAACGAGATTCTGGTGAATTGCATGCCAGTTCGGAGCCAATGCCTTTGGTGGGAACCAGCTTAGAATGGATGCCCAGTGGAGCAAAAATATCCGCTGTGAGGGATGAAAAGGCAGATAATAAATCTCCATCAATAGTTTTCTTTGAGAGAAATGGGTTAGAAAGGAGCTCATTCAGCATCAATGAGGCCACAGATGCAAAAGTAGAGCTTCTGAAGTGGAATTGCCACTCAGATCTTCTTGCAGCTGTTATTAGATGTGAAACATGTGACATCCTTAAGATTTGGTTTTTCAGCAACAACCATTGGTACTTGAAACATGAAATAAGATATGCAAGGACGGATGGTGTTACATTCATATGGAATCCAACAAAGCCACTGCAATTAATTTGTTGGACTCTTGGTGGTCAGACCTCATTTTTTAACTTCGTCTGGACTACTGCAGTGATGGAGAACTCGACAGCATTTGTAATTGATGGTTCTAGGATCCTTGTGTCCCCTCTTTCTTTGTCCCTTATGCCTCCTCCTATGCATTTATTCAGCCTTGCTTTTGCTGGTGCTGTACGGGACATGGCTTTCTATAACAAGAACTTGAAGAACTTATTGGCAGCATTTCTTGCTGATGGCTGTTTGTGTGTTGTAGAACTTCCAGCACTAGATACTTGGCAAGAATTAGAGGGAAGGGAATTTAGTGTAGAGGCTTCCATATCTGAGGCGCCACTTGGATCCATTATGCATCTCATTTGGCTGGACCCTCATAAACTTCTTTCTGTTTCTCATCATGGATACTGTGTTTCCCAAAATGACAGCAGGCTTCATGGTTATTATATGCAGGAGACATACATCTTATGTTCTGAGGACCATGCCCCAGGTTCTGTGACATGCTCAGGCTGGCATGCAAAAATTTCTAATCAATATTCTCTGGAAAGAAAGGTCATTGGCTTTGTTCCCAATTCTTCTGACAATGATTCTGCATTTGTTCAGTGTGAGGGTGGAGAAATTCTTGAGTATGCATCAAAGGCTGGTATTACCAAAGGTTCTATTAAAGAAGATGATCCAAGTTTTCCAGCATCTTGGGATGGGTGTGGTTTCAATTGCTACTATTGGTCCATCAAAGTCCTTGCTTTTTGGACTTGATGAACTAGGTAGGCTGCATCTAAGTGGTAAGACAATATGAAACAACTGTAGCAGTTTCTCATTTTACTCAAAATTGGCAGATCAGGTGATAACACACTTGGTTATGACTACCAAACAGGATCTGCTCTTTATTGTTGACATTATTGACATATTACGGGAGAGAATTGGAGTTAAAATACGATAACTTCATTCATGTTAGTAACAGGAGAAGAGGAGAAGAGCAAACTAACTTCATAAATGTTTGGGAAAGAGGCGCCAAAATTATCGGTGTTCTCCATGGTGATGAAGCTGCTGTGATATGCAAACAGTCCGAGGAAATCTAGAATGCATCTATCCAAGAAAGTTGGTCTTATCCTCGGTTATCAATGCTTTGGTTCAAATGCGCTTTAAAGATGCACTTCTCATGGCGAGACGCCAAAGGATAGATTTTAATGTTGTTGTTGACCATGGTGGCTGGCAAGCATTTCTCCAGACAGCTTCACTGTTTGTCAAGCAGGTTAGCAATTTAAAGTACATAACAGAATTTGTCTGCGCCATAAAGAATGAAAATATGATGGAGACTCTATACAAAAATTTTGTTGACCCACTTTTGAAAAAAGAAGCTGTTGATGTGCAAGCTGAAGAGTTTCTAGTTGGTGGTGCCAACAACAAGATTTCTTCAGTGCTGTTGCAATAATGAGGGCTCTTGAAGAACAAGTAACGGAAAGTTCGAAAAGGGAGCTCTGCATATTAACAACTTTAGCTCGTAGTGATCCACCAGCTCTAGAAGAAGCTCTGGAGAGGATAAAGGTTATACGTGATATGGAACTATCAGGTTCTAATGACCCAAGGATAGCATCTTATCCTTCAGCTGAAGAAGCTCTGAAACATCTTCTATGGTTATCAGATTCTGAGGCTGTTTATGAAGCGGCTTTAGGCCTTTATGATCTGAATCTTGCTGCAATTGTTGCATTGAACTCTCAGCGAGACCCGAAAGAATTTCTTCCTTTCCTTCAAGAATTGGAACGAATGCCAGCTTTCCTGATGCGATATAACATTGACCTCAGGTTGCAGAGGTTTGAGAAGGCTCTCAAGCACATTGTCTCAGCTGGAGATGAATATAATGAAGATTGTATGAACCTCATGAAGAAAAACCCTCAACTTTTTCCTTTGGGACTTCAGCTCATCACTGATGCTTCCAAGAGACGTCAAGTCCTTGAGGCTTGGGGAGATCATCTTTGTGATGATAAATCTTTTGAGGATGCAGCTACAACTTATTTGTGCAGTTCTAATTTGGAAAATGCTTTGAAGGCATACCGTTCTTGTGGTAACTGGACTGGGGTGCTTACAATTGCTGGGCTTCTTAAAATGGGAAGAGATGAGATGATGCAACTAGGTCATGATCTTTGTGAAGAACTTCAAGCTATGGGGAAACCAGGGGAAGCTGCCAAAATTGCTTTGGAGTATTGTGGAGATGTTAGCAATGGGTTGAGCCTGTTAATCAGTGCAAGGGAGTGGAAGAAGCTTTGAGGATATCTCTAATGCACTCCAATGATGATTTAATTTCAGAAGTAAAGAATGCTTCTCTGGAATGTGCAAGCAGTCTTATTGGCGAATATGAAGAAGGCTTGGAGAAAGTAGGGAAGTATTTGGCTCGCTACTTAGCTGTTCGCCAGAGGAGATTAGTGCTTGCTGCAAAAATCCAGGCCGAGGAACGAGCTATGAGTGATGTCGATGATGACGCAACTTCAGAAGCTAGCAGCACATTTAGCGGAATGAGTGCCTACACTACTGGGTATGTGATCTATATCAAAATGACATTATAAGCTTGTCCGTGTCTTTGTTTGTTTTCTAAGTTATATCAAGATTCTAGCTATTGAACTTGGTTTTGTTGTTTCTCCAATAGGACAAGGAAAGGATCTGCTGCATCCACAACCTCAACTGCAGCCACCAAGACAAGAGATGCGAGGCGTCAGAGAAAAGAGGGAAAATCCGTCCTGGAAGGTACTTTAAGTTCAAATTCCACATCATTCTTCTCTTATTATGGCTTTCAGACTTGAATGCTGATAGCATGACTTTGGAATTGTAGTGCTGACGAAGAGTTTGCTCTGGTAGACCATTTGAAGGGCATGTCCCCAACTGACGGAGCCAAGCGTGAACTTAAATCTCTGTTGACATGCCTTGTTATGCTTTCGAAAGAAGAAATAGCTCAAAAGTTGCAACGAGCAGGAGAGAATTTTCATCTCTCTCAAATTGCAGCTGTGAGACTTGCTGAAGACGCAATGGCGACCAATAGCATAAATGAGAGTGCACATACTCTGGAGCGGTACACAAAGAAAGTAAGAGCGGAATTACAAAGCTTGGAGATTTTTTCTTGGCGGTCCAAAGTTTTTCCATCCCCTTGATTAATTTGTCTAGTAAATGGAAGTATAAACTTTTCCTGATGACCAATTCTGATAATGTATTTCTGTTTTGTTTGCTTACGGTTCAATTTATTACCGTATGATTTATATCTGTCTGTTTGATGTCCTAGTTCACGAATTTCAAACTTTTCGTAGTTATCAATTATCCATATATTTCCATCTATTCACCAAATAAAACTACTTTTTTTTATCGTCTCTGCCTTTCATTACATTTCACAAGTAACCTCAGTAATTTTTTTTTATTACTCCCTCCATTTCGCGATGCATGGTGATTTAGACGAAACTTCACTTTCCTATTAATTTAAAAATAAATATTGAGTCGATTCGGTTTGGTCTGTAATGGTTCAAAACGTTATCGTTTAGAATACGTGGAAATGTGATAGACCCAATCCAAAAGCCCCCTTTATAAAACCAGAACCTTATCACTTTTTTCAGCTCACTACCATATTCTAAACAAAAGATAAACAGATAAACAACGAAATAATGGCGGTGAAAATTCGATTCGCGCGGTTCGGATGCAAACACAGGCCTTTTTATAGGGTCGTCATCGCCGACAGTCGTTCAAACAGAGACGGCAAGAACATTGAAGTTGTTGGCTACTACAATCCCTTGCCTGGTACTCTTATTTATGTGTCTCTCTTCTTCTTTTTGGTATATATTTTTACATTTATTTATATAGGTAGCTGGGTCGTCTACATGGAAGAAATGTATTTTCAATTGAGCTGCTTTACACTGCATTCGTTTTTGATTGTGTCTCTCTTCTTCTCTTTGGTATATATTTTTACATTTATTTATATAGGTAGCTGGGTCGTCTACATGGAAGAAATGTATTTTCAATTGAGCTGCTTTACACTGCATTCGTTTTTGATTGTGTCTCTCTTCTTCTCTTTGGTATATATTTTTACATTTATTTATATAGGTAGCTGGGTCGTCTACATGGAAGAAATGTATTTTCAATTGAGCCGCTTTACACTGCATTCGTTTTAGATTACTTGTAGGCTTTAAATTTGTTTTCCAGGTCAAGTTGAGACCTGAGAAACTAGTGATGGAGATTCATCTCTGGGACGGACTTGTTGGGTTTTCTTTAATTTCACTTTTTGTGCTTCCAGGTCCAGATGAGACTAAACAAATGGCTCTTCAGTATGATCGAATCCAGTAAGCATGCTTTCATCTGTTGCATTGCTATAATTCACTGTATTGTGTCTTCTAATTGCAGTTATATATGGTTATCGGATGAAGTAATTGTATACTCACATGTCTTACTTAGTCAAACATTTTAATGTTCTTCTCTGTATCCTTGTTTTTTCATATCAAGTCGAGGCTTTTCTTTTCTGTATTCAAATTCTTGTAATGGAAGTTTTTCCTTGAGCATTTTGCTTATTGATGTTGAATTCGACCAGAAACATCAGGTTGTGGATTTATCAGTTATCATAGTTTGCTTGCTCTCTAAGTAATATTTGGAAAATTTTGTATAGAGTAGTTGAGAAGGCCCTGTAAATTAACGTCCTGTTGACATGAGTAGAATCTATGTTATCAACTCAAAGACATGATATTTTCTGCAGGTATTGGTTGTCGGTCGGAGCCCAGCCTACGGATACCGTGGAGCGCCTTCTTTTCAAGGCAGGCTTACTTCCCCCACGTCCAATGGTGGTTACTGGAAGTAAAGGGGACAATCAATTAGTTGACCGCTTGACTGGACATACATGGGAAAATGCTGAGGGATCTGGAAAAGGTGATGAGGTTACTGTTTGAAACGTTTGTTTCATGTGATTTAATCTGTCTTCTACCTTTAGAACGATGTTTTGTATTCTCAAGTAACTCTTGCTAAAACAGCGTACTTGTTATTTGTATCGTATTTTGTTATATTTTCTTCTCAAGACTATCAAATGCTTGTGTTCTGTTGATACTATTCTAGCACGAGCGTTCTTGCTTGAGCGTATTTTGTGAATCTGAATGTATAGTTGTAGAACCATGTTTTTTATATTTCCTTACCATCGGTTTTTTGCTGACCTGTCCGAAATGACAATCCAGCCATATTTGTTGGGAGTTTCTCTTTGTTTTGGCGCCAGAGTTGGCTTGCTTTTGGGACACATGATCACTTTAAAATCCTAAACCTAAGGGTGCATCATCACTGTTGCCCATTTGCTTTTGTGACCTGTTTTGCTTTTAATCTGAAAAATAACATCATGATTCCAGATGTTGGAATTCTTCTCTAATTGGTCTAGTCTAATAATATCTTAGCTGCTGCTTCTTTTTTTAATCCCAGGATCTTTCAAATAATGATTTATCCTTTTATTTATTTAGTTTTATTCGTGTGATTTCTTGAGTTTTCATCACATCCCTTGTCCGATGAATAGGTTCCATGAATCGCGTTGAATGACATTAGAGTTCATGAAGTTACATTGCCATGACTGCATCCGATCTTAGTTCTAATAAACTTACGTAGCTCTCCTACCATTTCACATGCCACTACAATATCATTTTTCATTATCATGTTCCTCACACAAATTAAAGAATGTAACTTTATATATGGGCAAAAAACCATGCGTTTTGGTCCCAAATTTTGTTTGGAGCCAGGAGATATAACATTTTTCTTTCAAGAACCCAGAATATCATAAAACACAATCTGAAATGATTGCTAGCTCTGATCAGCCACCTGGAGTACATGAGATTGCATCCTTGACCTCAACCCAGCTACATCCGGGGCTTTTCCTTAATCCTGTTTCTTTCATTTCCGATCTTGGATTTCCAGCATCAGTCCACCTTCCAGATCGAGAATATATACTCGACAAAACCACGAAATGTGTTGGGTTTTCAGGCTCAAGTTTAACAAGACGATCCGAAGCAAGTTCTGCTATTTCCACTCTAGAGTGCATCTGACAAGCACTTTGTAAGGCTCCCCAGACACCAGCATCAGGTTCAAAAGGCATTGTGTTTATTAACTCTAACGCTTCATCAATTAACCCAGCATGACCTAACAAATCTACCATGCAAGCATAATGTTTCGAATCTGGTTCCAGATGGTAAATTTCATACATGGCGCTGAATATTGCTTTTCCCTCTTCTACTAACCCAGCATGCCTGCAAGCTGATAAAACACTTAAAAATGATGTTGAATCCACCCCAACATTTTCCTTGAGCATAAGTGAAACAAGTTCAACGGCACGGTGCCCTAGACCGTGTAATGCAAGTCCTGTGATCATTGCATTCCATGACACTCTGTCTTTATTACACATCTCATTAAAACACTTCTCGGAATATTCAAGCTGCCCACATTTAGCATACATATCAATGAGAGTATTTCCAACGAGCGTATTAGAATGAAAACCCATTTGAAGTATATAAGCATGAATGGCCGTACCTTCTTTTAAGGCTGCTAGGTGTGCAACAGCCGGAAGGACAGTCACAACTGTGACAAAATTAGGCACAATTTTTTCCTCCAATTTCATCTTATAGAAAGCAGAAATAGCTTCTCTAGAATGTCCATTTTGCACATACCCAGAAATTACTACATTCCAAGATACTTCGTCCTTCTTGAACTCGGCTCTGTTAAATAAGAATTCAGCTGAGGAAAGTCTTCCACATTTGGCATACATGTCAATTAGAGCAATATATACATGGGAGTCAAATTCAAACCCATACTTGACGATTTTCCCATGGAAGCAAGAGCCTCGATCAAAATCATTTAAGATGGCGCAAGCTGGAAGTAGATTGACCATTGTTCTTGCATCTGGGCTTATATCAGATTCCTGTAATTTTTGGAACATCTTCATTGCACAATGAGGGTCACCAAACTGGGAATGTGCATTTATCAAAGCATTCCATGTAACAACATCTTTGCACATCATTCTATTGAAGATAGTCATTGCAGAAGTGAAAATTCCGCATTTGCCATACATGGACACAAGAGCAGTTTGAGTTGAAATATCAGGAATGATGAGGTTTCTAATAGCATAACAATGAACACTCTGTCCTAATCTTAACAATGACAATTCCGCACATGCTGGAAGAATACTCATTAGAGTCACATTATTGGGTCTTACTTTTTCATTCAACATAGATTGGAACAGAGAAAGAGCTTCTTCATGATATCCTGACTGAACAGAAGCAGCTATTATTGCTGACCAAGAAATACAATCCCTATCTTTAAGTTCCCAAAACAGTTGTTTGGCCTTCTCTAGATCTCCAGACTTCACATAAAAAGTCACCAAAGGAGTAGCAACAGCAATGTTGGAGTCAATCTGATGTTGTATAGCACAATTATGAATCTCCTTTCCTTTCTCTATATCTCTCGTCTCTGTAGCTGCTCGAATGGCACTAACAATTGACACCTTACTCATCTTTAGACCCATTATTTTCATGTAATCAAACAACTCCAAAACCTTAACGAAACATTCATTATGGATATAACCTGCCATCATTATCTCCCAAGAAACATCATCCCAACCAAACATCCTGTCAAAAATGAATCGAGCTACACCCACACTGCGACACTTGCTGTACATATCAATCAACCCGTTATAAATAGATGCATCGAAACTCCTCCTTACAACATAGCCATGAATAGATTTACAAATCAGAACATCCATCAACTTTGAAACAGCTGGCATCACATTCAAGAAGGTAACTGAATCAGGCTCCAAACCATACAATTGCATACTTTTAAAGCAGCTCAATGCCATGGCAGGATCCAAACTCTTTGAAAAGCCTGCAATCATCGTATTCCATGTAACGACGTCCTTGTTAGGCATTTTATCAAACACTTCCCTTGCAGACGTCAAATCGCCCATCTTACAAAACATATCAACAAGACCCGTTCCTATATAAGCGTCGCACTCTAATCCTCTGTCTACAATGTCCCTGTGAAGTAAAACAGCCTGTTGATAGTCCAAAGCAGCAGTACAGGATTTCAAAACAAAAGTGAAGGTATAATTATCGGGTTCTAAACCATCCTTTAACAAGGAATGGTACAGTTTAATAGCTTCTTTGTTTTTCCATGCACGTGTGTAAGCTCTTATCACCGTGTTGAATAAAACCAAAGTTGGGTTTCGTGCGGAACTGGTGACAGAACGTGTTGACTCGCATTTCTGATAAGAAGAAGAAGAAGAAGAAGTCGGAGAATCAAGTGGTGCGGTGGCGGTGAGACTACGGTTGATGAGGAGGCCTGAGACTATGAGATGAGCATGAATTTGGATGATATGGTTGAGGTTTTTGCATGAAGAGAGGAGACGAATGTATTGTGGTAGACATTCGTAGCTTCTTGTCGTCACTGTCATGGATCCTTGTATGGGGGCCATGGCATGAAAAGTACAGCTTTGCTTCGTTTAAGTCATGATAGCATTTGGCGGGTCAATTAACCAACTCTATTTTTCCTTTTAGAAATTAACATTATGTTCAGGTTAATCAAAGTGGGTGGTTTTTTTTGGTGGGTAGAGAAAAATTTTTAGGCCCACCACGTCATTTTGGAATTTTTTGTGTTCATAAAAAATAAATATTTATTTTTTATGGATTCACAATTTCCCAAAAAATATAGTATTATAATTGAATTTCTTATGAGATATATAATTCGTAGATGTATGAATGTATGGTGTAAATCTAAGAATTTTTCATTAATCAAAGGGTTATATCATTAAAATGAAAGTGTTTATTTATTGGATCCTAGATTAAATTAAATTGAAAATTTGTCTTGAAAAATAAAACATATTTATATAAAAAATATAAAAATCTCAACAATTTTTCGTTGTAAAACCAAAATTGTGTTTGAAAGGAAAAAAAGAAAAATATTTTTTCCATGTGAATTTGTACGTATATTATTTCAAAACTACAGAATACCTGACAAATTTTATCTACAAAATTTATGAGTGGTTTTAGACTTCGAGACAAGACAAGACAGCCAAGTATAATCTAATATGGAAGTCCACATTTTTACCTAGAAAGAAAACAACTTTGCTAGGAATGGAACAGACAAGCGACTTCTTTGAGGATTTGAAAGGCATTAATAATTCCCCTCGGCTGTCATGCTATTTGTGACATTGGTCGCAAATATGTCAAACCATAGTTTGCTTCGACTTTATGAAGCAAAGCCATGTAGCCATTATCGCACAACCTCTCCAATGCTACAACATAATACATCAACATACAATACAATACAATACAATATAAAATAAAATAAAATAAAAGCATAATAGAAGCAAGACAGACAAGCGTAACCCAGGCAACAAACCAGCATATATTAAGGTTCTGTAAACTTCACACCAACGATGGGGGAACACTCACCCCATGAATCACAAAATATAACAAATGATGATGATAGCTTTTAGTCGTACAGATCCGAAACAACAAAGCAAATATTGAAATAAGTTTCCAAGACCAACATTGGGGTGGTATAGACATTACAATATGTAAAAACAACCGGATACTGCTATGGATTGCTCGACTTCCCCGTACATTCACTCAGTTAGAGCGGCTCTTAAAGACATCAAGACCCATTTCCGTGGGGTCAGTTGCTTGCAGCTCGATTTGAATTCCATCCAACTCTCTCTTGAACCTGTCCTTGGAGCTTGCATAAATCATCTTGTTTCTCACTTTCGACGTGTCAGGGGACCTTCAAATGTTTCACACAAAAGTGGAACAATAATTAAGAAAAATACATAATCACAAATCATATCAACAAAACTTAAATTCAATATAATTAATTAATACCAGGCAATGAAAATGATCCTGCTTTTTGGGACGTTCTCCGCTGTCAGGAAGTCATAGTCATAGACAGCATATCGGCACTCATCGGCAGGAAGGTTGGCAGTGAAATCCTCATAGGTATTACTTGGTTCGCCAAGCTTTTCCACAATCACTTGCTTCTGCTTCTCCTCAATCTTGAAAACTATGAAGCGATGAGTCCTTTTTGTCTTCAATTCTAAAAACTTCAGCTTGCAGTCATCGTGCACAGCCATCCCTGATGCTGCGTTTGCCTAAAATATAAATGAAATGTCAATTACAATTCATCTATTAACCCATCATATCAAACAACGAGCCCCACTGTCGGCCACAAAATTCTGATCACCCAGATTGTGTTAGATAGGAATGATATAATTCAAAATAATACTTATCAGATCATGTGTTTGATGGCTGCAAGCTGATCTAAAAACACACAACGAGACATAGCTCTCAGACTGCAAATGATTTTAAGCAGAAGCCTTTGATTTCACTTATTCCTTTTTCAATCTAGCTCTCAAGTTTATTAAATCTACAATCAACGGCTACTAGCTTCTTCCTAGATTTAAAAAAATTATAACATTCCGAATTTTTGCTATAGCCCAAATCCAGTTACATCTCAAAATATTCTACACTGTGCCCCGAATCCAATGGCATCTTTTTTAATCAAACATCAAAAGACATTAATTTATGGGGCAAAAAAAAATAAAAAAAATAAATAAAAAAAATTAAAAACTTTTTTCTCTAACAATGGAGGGAGGTTAATCAGGCATGCAAATCAAATGCAAACTATTCCTTCCATGTGTCACAAACATCAAAGATAGACAAATCTTACAAAAATAACAGTCAATAATTAGTCTAGCAGTCTAAAAAACACTAGCCCATCAATTTCGGCTGTAAGCAGGTTGAGAGCCACTATTCCAGCTGAAACTCAATCGGTCAAATAAGCACGATCTCAAAACACCAAATCGGGTCCAACAACAACCTAAAATCTAATCATTTAGTCAAGGAAGGTCAGCGATCATCATATAACGCATCGAAAGCAGCATAATATTCAATGATCCAAAACAAATGATAAGTCAATTACACAGATCGCACAAAAAATGTCATGATTTTTCTTTAAGGAACAAATAAAACGGAAATTAAAAACAATTAGATCAAAGTAGTTGCATCAGTGGTAACGAGATTACCATTTTTCTTTATCCTCGAGAAAATAACGGGGGAGAGAGAGAGAGAGAGCTTGCTGTAAGACTCGGGTAAAGAGAGAAGCTGGAGGACTTTAGACAGAAATAGATTAGAGATAAAGATGGAGAGAGACTTTTTATTCTTATAATTTTGACATGTCGGGTTCCGCCATGAACCGAATCCGAATCAAATTACATGTGGACGGACTCGGATCTGGCTCGTAAAATAACTCGGATTGATCACTGCTCTACAAAGGATTAAGGTAGATTACTGAATCGACAGTTTCGTTAAGATTGAACCGATCGTCTCAAACTAAGATTTGAACCGTTAGGTTCAATACCTCTGGCTTAATTGTATTACTATCGTCCATGTTACCCTCTTTAGAAAAATAATAAGGGATCGTTTGGATCACGTGTTTACGGACCGGATTAGGTTTTGCGAAACCGAAGTAACTAATATTCATATTTGGATGAGTGGATTCGTGAAACCTAAATTGCTCGAAACCATGGAAAGATGCTCCGTCAATAATTGGGGGTATTATTGACGAAGCCGACACGCGTGGATTTTGCTGTGTTTCATTTTTTTACATGAACTTACAAGTATGACCTCAACTCTTTTTGTAAAGGACACAAAATAACCTCAGTTGAAATTTAAACACCATTATATAAAATTGGATTTTTTTCATCTTCATCAAAACAAACTTTACGACACTCCTTCTCTTTGTCTTCTCTAAATCGTCCGTCCCGTAGATTTCGCACCACCACCGGCCGTCGGTGCCGTTCCAGGCTCCGCCTTCTCCCACGCATCACTCTCGTCCGATTTGGTAGCAAAATATGTCTCACAACTCACAAAAGTAAACTAAGTTTTAAAATTGGGACACTAGTAGAAAATAGGGCTAGCACCACGCCAAAGGTATCCACGGCCTAACAACCGTGGCGTAAAGCTATCTTCTGCAACGGTTCTTTAAGCGTGGTAATATTTTTTTTCTACGAGTAGAAAATCGTGGCGTAAGATACTTTACGCCACGGTTTTTTGAGAACGATAAAAATTCGTGGTGTAAAAGGATAATACACCACGTTTTTAAACCGTGCATACATTTAATTAGCTCCACGTCGTGAAAACCGTGGCCAAATCGATGAACATGATGAATTAACTTTCCAGATTCGCCTTATTGTCTTGGAAAACACGATAATCTATCTTTTTATATCTTTTCTCTCGACCACAACGCAACTCTCACCCACTTCTGAAACCCTAATTTTCTTAAATTCTCTCATTTTCTTTCTCTCTCAATTTTTTTCTTCGAGCGGTGACGAAATAGTTTCAAAGGTAAAATTTCTGTTAATTTCTCTGTTAAGTTGAGGTTTTGGTATGTTATCAGTGTTGTAGATGAATGATTTGATGTTAATTTAGTCTTTTGCGTGATTTTAACGAATAAATTTTAGGTTGCATGTACATGCAATTGATAGTATTGTAGTTTCTATTTATGGAATTGAAAAAGATTTCTTACCGTAAGTGAAATAATTTACATTTTTGAAAATTTTCTAAGAGTTGTGTCATTTACTCTCAATCACTCTACTTTGCATCGATTTGATCTTAATTTGCGTTTATGGTCTGTTGTTCATTGATTATGATTGTTGGTAGTTGTAGTTGCTATGTAAGGAATGTAAAAGTTTGTCTTCATATTGGTCATTTAATTGAAACTCTCTGATTTACTTGTCATTCGTTTTCTCTGTTTTCAGTCGACAAAATGGTGCAACATTTTGAGATGACTATCACATGGAGCCAAGCCAATGATGGTCTTCATACCAAAGATGCAGTAGTAAGATTACTATTTCATGGAAATTTTCAATTTATATATGTATGTTGTCGAACCTTTTATATTTATGTTTTAGTTATCTCCTTGTATTTTCAGTTATTGCCATGGGCTTGACTGAATGAAGTCCCAGGAAGTGAACATGCACTGGGAATTCACCTCACTATTTCGGGACAAGCATTCTTTCATATCTCTTTAGGCCATATTCAAAGTACTGAAGGCTTGAGTACGAGATTATCCGTCATCGGTTTCTAAAATTTCTGCCATGTACGTGGATTGGCGGAGGGTACAAGACTTTAGTTCGATTCTTTGGCTGTTAATGGAGACAACCTGACTGCTCGTGTAAGTATATTACAAGTGGGCATTCTTAAATCCATCGGAACTATTTCCTGGTGATTAGGACCTCCGTATTCCGTCAAGTAATTTCAACATTAATTTCGTTACGAAAGATGTCCGCGGTAATTTGTCTCATTTGGTAAGAGAGGCTAGGAATAACAACTACTTGTCGGAGGTAGTGACAAACAAAGAAGCACCAATGGTAATAATTATCATCCTTTGAACTTAAATCTGTTCATATATATGCATATATATTTTATTGACCCTTTTGATTTGATTCATCTTATTAGGAGCTCTGCACTACACAATTCCGCAAGTATGGACTTGATACTGATCAGATCTGTCCAACTAGACTTGTTGCCAGGTCGAGGGTATACAATTGTCAACTGAAAGTCAGCATGGAGGACCGAGATTCCACCATTTCAGGCTATGGGTGGCTAGCATTTTGTAGAGATCAAGAAGAAGCAGTAGGGGACAGATTTAGACTCCTATCGGTTAGAATGACATTAGATCCACACATGATTTTCCTGCTAAATTCATCAGAGTAGATAATTTAAGAGGATGATGATGGCCGTCTGGAGTTAATGGGAGATGTATGAGGAAGCCAAGAGAAGAAAGGGACGATGCTATGGGAATCAAACCGAATAGGCCAATTATGCTAAGAGAAGGTATGGCGATGGGAGGTAATGGAGACTCAGGTCGAGTTGATTTGAGTAGATTGTCAGGAGTTTAATTTGGTGTATTCTTGCAGATGCCCCCACAGGTTGCGAGTGCTCGAAACATGTAGTACATCAGTTCCGTCTATCTTCTTGCGAGAAACATTATAAAGGCTTTTACTTCATTCAAGATATGTCTGGTCTGCCATGTTCGATAATTCTAGCAAGAAAAGCTTCGAGTGTTTCAAGCTTGCATTTGGTAAACTCATGTCTGGCTACGCTCTTTCAGACTGTAATGGATTAAAAAATTCCATCGATGCCTGGATGAAGTAATCATGCAGACATCAATGGGATTTTTTAATCCATTAAAATCTGAAAGAGCTTAGCCAGACATGAGTCTGCCAAATAGAAGATTGAGTCCCTCGAAGCTTTTCTTTTTGGAATTATCGAAGGCGACCTATCAAGCAGATATTGTATCCAAGGACGGTCATGCATTTTGTTGCTCGGAAGAAAATAGATGGAGCTCCTATACTCCATGTTTTGAGACTTGCAATCTGTGTGGTGTCCTCAAGTATACACATGAACTCCACTCAACCTCAGTCTCCATTACCACTCATCACAATATCTTCCTTTTCATAATTGGCCTAATTAAGAAGTCTGCATCCTATATCATCACTTTTCTTCTTTGGCGATGTTTGTAACTCTGAAATGGTTGATAAGAAACTATTTTGATGAAATTAAGCCTCTGTAGTTATAATTGTAACCTTACTCATGTTTTAACTTGGATTTGTGATGATGAATATATTCATTATATGAAGTCTTTATGCTAACTATTTTATTATATGTTCACTACTATATGTTCTTTCAGCAGGCTATTGTGTTTTGGATTTATTATATGAATGTCTTAATGGAATTGGAATTGTTTAATGGAAAGATGAATATAATGGCTAATTAATTAGTTAGAAAAAGTACTCAATTTGGAGCAGGAATATAATAATGAACCACGGCTAAGAAACCGTGGAAAATTAAGAGATTAAAAAACCGTGGCAAAATGCTTAATAATCGTGTCGTATTCTTATTGTAGATACGCTGATAAAAACATGGAGGTTTTGGTGGCGGGTTTTTATTTTCGCTAAGTATAAATTTGACATGCGCGTCATTCACAATTCATTTTCACTTCAATTCGTTTTAAGCTCAAATTCTCTCTCTAAAATCGGAATTCTACTCTTCAACCGTCAGCTCAAATCACTTTCTACAATCGGATTCAACTCCTCAACCGTCAGCTCTTCAATTCGGATTTCAAAATTTAATCTCTCAGTTCAATCTACTAAGGTAATGACGCTAACCGACTCTATCAGTATTAGTCGTAATTTTAGGTTTGTAGATTAATGAAATAAATTAGAGGCCTTCCAACTACTTTTCGATTTTGTGTAGATTATCTTTGTTTCATTACAAGAATTTACCGTTTGTTTTTTATTGAATAAATTCTAGACTTTGTGGGTATTGTGCATGAAATGTGTTTGACGAAATGTCTGAACAAGATTGTGCTTATGGCTGAACATGCATCTAATTATCTGTTCTTCAATCATTCAGTGGCAAGAGATGGGTAGCAAATCGGTTGAGGTTCAGTCAGAGAGGAGAATTATTCAAGCAAAGAATTCCTAAGAATTAATGAAATTGAATAATTTACAGCCAATGATAGTGTCGTAGGAAGCAGCAATTAAGATAAAACAGGAACGGATAGAATTAAATAGAAGGGATGACGGTCATTTCCAACGCAAGAAACAAAAATTGTAGAATCCTGTAGGATATGGTGAGGTGAGTAAGAAGAATAAAATTTCTCCGGATGATGAAAGATGGAAAGTTTGAAAGTACTTCATAACTCAGAGATCATCGCAAGACAACAGGAGGGATGAGGCCGATGGTAGCAGGCAACCAAAGCAAAAAAACAAGTGGCTAAGAAGAACTCAGTTGGTGTTCAGAAGGAGCCAACATTACGTCAACATTGTTGCAATGAATAAAACCTATGGTCTTAACTGTGATAAGGAGGTGGTTGAGCAAGGAATGAGAGAGGAAGAGAAATAAAAAAATGAGGCTGGTGGTACAAGAGAAAGAGAGAAGCAAAAAAGTAATTCAGGTGGAAGAAAAGAGGATGAGAAGAAGGGAAGTCAGCCTAATGACACATGAGAGAGAGCAATAGAAAAGTGGGTCAGCAGGAAGAGGAGATAATGAGAAGAAGGGAAGTCAACCTAATGGCACAGGAGAGAGAGAGAGCAGCAGCAGAGAAGTGGGTCGGCAAGAAGAGGAGATAATGTGAAGAAGGGAAGTCAGCCTGGTGGCACAGGAGAGAGAAAAAAGCATAAAAGTGGATCAGTTGAAAGAAGAGAGAATCCTATTCGTGAGAATACTGCATCTGGAGAACAATCAAAGCAGTCTGGAACAGGGAATGAAATTTTGAGAGGCTTACTTAATCTATTAACAAATGGGAAAAGCAAATAAGCAAGCAAGACTGTTCCGGAGAAGCAAAAGAGAAGCAAGCAAATAGTAATGGTAATTATGTACAATAATAGATTGTTACTTGTCTCTCTCATTAGGAATAAGTAACATGTTGATTTTCGTATATACCTAAACTTGCAGGATGATCATCAATCTGAAGATCAACACATTGAAGAAGAAGGCTGTCTAATGAAAAAGAAAAAAATAAAACCAACACCAAAGAGACCAACTATGTGACTTGATGAATTCATTGAGAAAAATAGTTAGTTAGATGAACTACTAGAACTTGGAGGAGTAGAGAATCAGGCTGTTGAGAATGAAGGAGCAGAGAATCGGGCTGGTGAGGATGAAAGAGCAGAGAATCAGGCTGGTGAGGATGAAAGAGCAGAGGATCTGGCTGCCGAACATGAGGAGACACGTGTTGATCACGGTAATGATCATGTGGATGATACTAGTACTCTTCCACTAGGTGACCAACGAATTAACATCAGTAATATTAGGCAAAGTATGTTCAAAATATTTAACAACCTAGCACTTTATTTTGTTAATGAATATGAATATGAGTTTGTAGCCTAGGTCATGGTTGCGAATATAAATATAACATGTTGGATCGATTGCAACTTCATCAAGGAAAACTCGTGGAGCATCTACATGCACGAAAGTTCATTCAAGAGATTTTACCTATAGAGTTGTAGTCCATTTTGATCAAAATGGAGAAGCCTGTGGTCCAACAAGGAAAGTGGCCGGTGAGTTCTCAGCTTTCCTTGGAACGCTTGCAAGAAATCCGGCAAAATGCCCATTGATATATACAAGTTGGCCTGCTATACCCAAAAATGATGAGTTATGGGAATATATCAATGTACGTATGTGTGAGTTTTAATTCCCTTTTATGCATCTTTATGAAATTGAATGTCTGCCCTACATGTATTTTGTGGTCTTTCACCGTTGTAGTGCAAGTATATCCTGCCTGAATCTGCATATAAGGCGGTTATACGCACAGTTGGTGATGGTTGGCGGAAACACAAGATGAATGTCAAGAAAAGGGTATATGATATGTATCCGACAAATGCAGAGAGGTTGGACAACCTTCATGGTTTGATCCTTGATCACCATTTCAAGAAGCTCATGGTTTATTGAAGTAACGAGGAAGTTCAGGTGAGCCTACATTACTAAATGTTCACTGCTGATAACAATCACCCTTTTGTCATTAACTAAAAATTGTATGTTTATTTTTTTGGGCGTGCGCTTGTAGAAAATATGTCAACAAATTGCTGAGAATAAGGCCAAAATGAAATACTATCATCAAATGGGAAATGAGAGGTTTCTTGTCTTACGTGCTGAATTTGTAAGGATCTGTGATAAGCCCTTATTTTTCGAATCAACTTCTATTTCTTAGTACTAATCTATTTATCCTATCGGTATAGCGCGTGGAGCATGGAGGAGATCCAACCCGATCTGAAATGTTCCTCATGACGAGGATAAGGGATGAGAAGGATGTAGATACTGAAACTTTGGGAACAACTGTAAGTCGAAAACTAACTGACATAGCTGAAATGTTCCTCGTGAATGATGCATTGAACCATATTAATTTTTTTATTATAGGAAAAGCTCGTAACAATAGCGGAAGATAGAAAGAATGATATAGAAGCCTTTCAATGTATTTTCGGGAAAGAAAAGCCGAGTCGGATCCGCTGTGTAGAGAGGATTTTGACTCCTACAATGTTGAGAGAAACCACCCTCTATAGGCAAGAGTAGGAGGCCAAGCAAGAAGCAGATTTGGTGGAAATACAACAAAAGCAGGATGAGTTTGAGGAGAAGCAGAGGCAAATTGAAGAGAGGGAAGAGTTAAGAGCACGAGAGTTGAGGGATTTGGCAAAGAGGGAGAAGGAGAGAGAATAGAGGGAGAGGGCAGGGCGAGGGAAAAGGAACATTCTAGGTTTAGGATCTTGTTGAGGCAAGTTATAGAGAAGGGAGGGTTGGATTTAGATGGGATCGTTGGGATTGATGCCTTGTTGACAGCATCGACTCCAAAGGATGCAAACAATGCTCTACGTTGTTCCATAGGGACACTTGATTAGAGCCATGAGGTTAGTGCGTTCGATTCCATTGACAATGTAGGCTGCAGAAGTAAAAGTTAATTTATGACTTGAGGTTAATTTGTTGTTAAATGATACTAATGGTGAACTGTTTTGGCCTTGAATAAGGCCATAAGACTCCGATAATGGTAAACTGTTGTAGTTATCCCATATTTCAATAAAACAAATGTTGGTAAGAATACTTTGACGAAATTTTATCATGGTTAACTGTTTTGGCCTTAACTATTATCTGAACAATTTTTAAAATGGTTAATTATTGTGCCCTTAAATGTTAACTATTGCGTGTGAAATTTTGATATGTCTTGAGATGTATTTGACTTTCAGGTAGCTCATCCTGATAAAGAGTAGCAGACCCATAATGACGAAGCCGATGATCATTAGTTCCTAGGGAAGAACGTAGATATTTTGATAGTCGTACATGATAGACCATAACTTTTTGTAGCCTACGTGTTTAACTAAACATTAATAAGTAAGCATTTGTAGAACAAATTTGTAGGTATTATATAACGTATTAGAAGTAAATATAAAATTATATTAAATTGTGTTTTGATTAGTTATTGCATGCAGGTGGCTTCGAAATTACTGTAAGAATTACAATGTGGCTGTAGTATATGAATACACCACGATTTATGAAGCGTGGTAATAATGAAAAAGAAACGTGCTAATTATTTGTCAAAAATCGTGGCAAAAAATTCCAACATCTCCACGATTATATAACCGTGCCATGAACCGTGGCAATCTAAAGCCACGACTAATATACCGTGGCACTCTATTCTCATGGCTAGAAAATCATGACATAAAAGTAGGAAACAGGTTAACCTGGATGGATATTTATACACCACGGTTTTGTATAACCGTGGCGTAAAATGGACAAAAACCGTAGCGTATACCTCAGGCCACGACTGCAAATTTCACGATTCAAAACTGTGGTGTAAAGTTAAAAAACCGTGGCCTATTCTTTACGCCACGGTTTTTTGCCATCAGGCCATGCTTATCTGGCCGTACTTGTATCGAGATTTTCTACTACTGGGGATTTTTAATTTCAAGTTTAATTCATCAAATTGAAAGTTTTACAAGTTTAATTGAGTGTTGTTGACAACAAAATGATGTTTTAATTTCAATGATAATTTGATTAGGGTTTAGAATTGGGGCTAAACGTTGTGGATGCTGTAGTTTATGTTCTTGAACATTTTTGGAGAGGTTGTACGTTGTAATCGTGCTTTTGGGTTGAGAGATTGAGAAGCTGTAGCAATGAACATGGAGTTGAGCTTAATGTGTTCCAGGAAGACAATATTGATGATGATGATGATTTTGCTTCTGATATGAGTGAAACTAAGGCTCGTCCATCAACTGAATGTGATTATCCAAAACAGGGTAAACAGAGAAAAGTCTGTCATTTCAAAGTTTTAAAAATGGGGATATGATCAGAATTTACACTAACAATATGATAATGGAGAGAGTATCGGCCCATAATGGTGGCGGTAATGGTTTGAGAGTTTTAAGAACTCTTTCTTTGTGTTTGTGTTAATGTCTCTTGGAATTTGAAATAAGTATCATCATAACTGTATATTCATAATGTGCTCTAACTTTTGGTTACTGTTATTTTCAGGTATGCAGATCATCCAAATGCATATTGGATTGGTTACTTCATTGGTAGAACATCCATTATATGATATATTTTTTTTCTCTTTCAATAGAATAATTAACAAGAACTAAGTTACAAATGCATGTAGATGGTTTTTCTTGCAAATATAAATTCAATAATTTGTTTTTCTTGAACATTCGACCAAGTTCTATGAGCAAATTCGTCTGTATATAGAACAAACATGAAATTGTATAAGTTTTGCAATTTACAGGGGGTATTTGTGTAATCTGCGCTCTAATCTCATGCTCGAAACCTTCGATCCAAACGATTGACAGGATTCAAGACGTTAATACTATGAATTCAACACCACCATTCAAATGGAATCGCGTTTTTCTTAATCCGAAGCTCGAATCCTAGTCCGGTGCTAATCCTAAACCCGTCTTGAATCCCGTAAAACCCATCCATCGATCCAAACGACCCCTAAGTATTTTTCTCTTTTTGATGTAAGAAAAACAACATTTTCAATTAAAAAAGAATAATATATAATTTTAAAATTTATTAACTTTTTCATAAACAATCAGCACTTGCAATTTTTTAATAGGTGAAATATTTAAGGCACTGACCGGCCACATTCATTGCACATAGCGCAAATAGATTTCAACAGCCTTATGCGGCCTCGAGAGAAAGCTCTTTTTACGACATCAATCAATTCTTATTTAATCCCAAAGACAAGCCAGCTGGTAAGTTTTCATTGGTCATTTGTACGGAGGCCTTCTAGATCATAATGTTGGTTGAGGACAAACTAACAAAGTTTAAAACTTTGAGCGTTTGTGTGCCCAAAATGTTAGGGACGAATTCAATATAAAAAATTGTAATGTTGATCCCCTACCCTAGAATTTAAAACAATAAACAATGGAGTAGATTCCAAATCATTCAGAAAAATACAAACTTAATTTATTTATTAAAAAGCTACACATAAAAGAGAAATGGCAAAGAATGAGAGGCATCTTTAGGAATGATTGATAACTCGGCATTTAGGATTATTGTCTAGCTGACACGTCAGCATATTTATAAAAATTTTGTATAAATAATACCACCTCGTCTCTTTAATACAAATATTTACATCTAACTAATCACTCTTTTAACTTATCCCCCTCCTAAGATATCATCTACTTCAATTCACAACCCCATTCCTCTTCCCTAACCCAGCCACACCATTCCACTTCAGTCCATCTCCATCATTTACTAAGCTCACATCGGTTTTTTTCTTCCTGTTTTTGGTTTCGATTTGGTCGTAGGTACTAAATCTTTTCATGCCTTTGGTTTTTAAATTTGATGTTTGAGGATTGGGATGTGTATTTATGTTGTTCAATTTGATTTTTGGTCATGATTCGATTTATCAATTGCGTATAGTTTATTGGGTTGGCTTAGTTCAATGATTTATTTAGAAATAGTTGTCTGTACTCTTTAATTTCTAATAATTTTCCATTTTTATTTCCATCTCTCAACAAACATGCTTACATAATAAGCCAATAAAACTCAATCAACATGTATGTATTTAAGTTTTTAGTTGCAATTATAAAATAGTTTCTATGGTGGTAGCTTAGTCACAACCCCTCTTAAGTTGTTATTGATTGCTACTTTATTCTATATTTCTTGGATTGCAGGTCAAGGTAAAAGAAGGTAGTACTGGCTGGGGCTGGGGCTGGGGCTGAGGAGTCGTAGTGAATGTTATTAAAAAGATTTTTTTGTGCTAATTATATATCATCTAAGAATTCTTATACGTATTACTATTTGTTTTGTAGGTACCTATTTTGTTACCTCTTATTTACGCTCTAAGCAAGGTTACGATATCAATTTCATTTGATCAGCGACAGTTGGAAGCAAGTTAAAGCATATTACTTGTTGTATAGATCGGTTTCCTCCAGGTCTTTCAAAGCTTAATCATGTGTCAAGATCTGGAGCTATTGCATGTTGTTATATAAAATTATTGTTTAATGTTGTGATGATGAAAACTATTTGCAAATACGAGAATCAATATTATCGTCATCCATATTTTGTATGAGGGCACTTCTACTCATTACAGAAAATATAAAACCCAAATATCCACATACACATTAGATTTGATGGCTTGCATGGGAAATGAACTTCTTAGTTATGTCTTTATTTTTATCAATTTTTGTGTCATTTTCTGGCTATTACCTGTCTATTATAGTGCTGTATCGTGGATTTCTAACCATATTTTAGCTAAAATTCAAGAGTTCTGTTGCAGGATATGAAAATTAAAGTCCCAAAATTGTTGAGTTGATAAATCATATGGAGGAACTCGAACTAAAGTTATTAAGTCATCCAATGCACAAGGTATTCTTATATTAAACACTTATAAAAGCTATTCTCTTTATTTTATGTAACATTTGACATATGATCGGTCAGTCTGTGTGTTGTAGGCTAGTGTCAATTAAGAAGTTTCGAAAGGAAAGGTGACGTGAATCATGAAAATCAACAAGTTAAGTTATGCATGTGTGCGTCACGAGTAATTTTGATTGTCGGTGCCTTGTGATAACAATAAATTGTTGCTTTTGCATTGATGTTCCATTATAATTTTTTGTACAATTTTGGATCACTTTAGCATGCCTCCATCTTGAAAAAACTTGGTCACACTGATGGTGATGGCGTTCATCGAGTTAAAAGGATGGGCCGCTTGCTTAATTCCAGAGCCGGCCAAGTACTAGGCCAAACAGGCTATGGCCAATGCCCTATAAAAAACATCATTTAATTTGTATGGAAATTAAGACCCAAAATAGTGTTAAGTGAAAACCCAAAATGCAGCCATACATTTGTCGTGCCCATCAACAACATTTAACACAATGACAAAAATTTGGATTATATGGATTTAGATGTCTTCGTGTGAATCCGAATCCCGCACACAATTATTTGATACAAATTACAACAATCCAAATGAACTGACAGCTTTTGAATTTTAAATTTAATTAAAAGATAAAATAGATCAAATAAAATCCTTATTTTTAAGGATTCATGCCAACAAAATGAATATTATTATAAAATCTTCATGCCACTTCTTTCTTTTCTTATTGCTATTGACTATTGATCTGTACCTCTCATTTTTTTCTCTTAGCATCCTATTTTTTTGTTATTAAAAAAATTAATTACTTTTTTTGTTTGTTATGGAAAGTTTTATTGGACGCGAATTAATATTTGGTGCCCTCTCGACCTTCAATATCAGGTTCTAATATCTTTTTATATATAGTTTTTTTTTCATTATTTTTACCTTTTTTGTTTTGATTGTTTTATTCATTGTATTTATATAAAGATGTTTGGTAGAAAACAAGAATCAAGGATATTCAAAATTTTAAGGAAAAGAAAAGCCGAAACTTTAATAGAATCTCAAAAAAGAGCTTTAGAAAATTTTTAATTCCAAAAAAAGTTAATGAAAAAGAACAGGCCAATAATATAGTGAATGAATTAAGTGACATAAATGTACAAGAAGAAAACATACAAGAAGAAATAGTAAGCTATTCTAGTATAGATATGAATAATAATCAATTTATAAAAGAATCCAACAATGAAGTTTACAAAAATATATATGACCCAAGTCAATGGACTAATATAAATACTACCTCTGTATTTGAATAGTGGACATTTTTTAACTTTTCACGCATACCAATATCATTAACTCCAATACATAAATTATCATTATTTTATAATTCTATCATTTTCCTTTCTCAATTAAATTATTAATTCTGTGTAGTGTAAAGTTAGTGGAGGGGTATAAATGTAAACATACATTGATATTCTCAAAACGTCAACTATTCAAAGATAAAAAAGAACACAAAAAACGTCATCTATTTGTATACAGAGGGAGTACTAGTTTACAAAATTTATTAGTTGAAAATGAACAAATTAAAATTATGGATCTAGAATTTCCATAGACAAATTTAATATAGACATTTCCAAAACATATTACGTTAAAAAAATGCCAAATGAAGAAAAACATGAAAGAAAATGGTTTATTCTAAGGATTTAGATAAAGTGTTTTGTTTTTGTTGTAAATTGTTTAGTTCATCTTCAAAGTCGATTAAATTAGCTAATGAAGGAAGTAGTGATTGGAAAAATCTTGGCAATAAAATTAAAGAACATGAAACAAGCAATGAACATATTACTAACATGAATTCTTGGATGAAATTAGAAGAAAGATTATTAAAAATAAAGCAATTGATAAAGAAGGTCAATAACTAATTAATAGAAATAGAGAACATTGGAAATAAATACTATGAAGAATTATTGGTGTAGTCAAAACTCTTTGGTAAAAATAATTTGGCATTTAGGAGAGAAAATGAAAAAATTTATGAAAAAAATAACGGTAATTTCTTAGCTCTAATTGAAATGATTGTTGAGTTTGATCCGGTTATGCAAGAACATATTTGACGTATTAAAGATAAAGAATTGCATAATCTAATCCTTGGACATAGAATACAAAATAAAATAATAATCTAGTTAGCACTTGAAGTAAAAATAAAATAATTAATAAAACTTTAGAAGCAAAATATTTTTCCATTATACTTGATTGTACACCTGATATAAGTCATCAACGACAAATGTCTTTTGTAGTGAGAATTGCAGATATTTCCATAGAACCAATAAAAGTAACAGAATATTTTTTAAACTTTTTCAAAGTAGATGATATAACTGGAAAAGGTCGTTTTGAAGTTATTTTAGATGAAATTAAAAATATTGGACTTAATATAGATAATTTAAGAGGACAAGGATATGCTAATGGGTCAAATATGAAAGGAAAACATCAAGGAGTTTAAAATAGGTTTCTAAATTTAAATCCAAGATCATTTTATACATCGTGTGGTGCTCATAATTTAAATTTATTAATATGTGATATGGCCAATTCTTGTACAAAAGCAATATCATTTTATTTGCCTCTTCTACTAAAAGATGGAAAATTTTAAAAGATTTTATACCTTCTTTAACATTAAAATCATTATCATAAATACGTTGGGAAAGTCGTATTGAAAGTGTTAAGGCTATTAAATTTCAAACACCACAAATACGAGAAGCTTTGTTAAAATATGTGAAGATCCAAAAATTAAAAGTGAAGCTAATTATTTGGTAGTATATGAACTTAAAAATTTGAGTTTTTATTAGGCATGACTATTTGGTATGATGTGTTGTTTGCTGTGAATTTAGTGAGTAAAAGTTTACGATCAAAAAATATGTGTATTGACATTGCGATAGAGCAACTTAAGGGTCTTATTTTTTTTTTTTTTGAAAAATATAGAGAAGGATTTACGAAAGCTATGACCACTGCTAAAGAAATTGCATCTGAAATTAATATTGAGCCTAAATTTCGTGAAAAAGGTATAGTCCGTAGAAAAAAATAATTTGATGAAAGTGATTTAAATGATACAATAAAAACTCTTGAAGTGTTATAAACATTGTGTAGATGATAATGAAGAAACTCTTGTTTCATTTACTCCTTATAACATATATAAGTTAGAGCTTCATTACTATACTTCATTAAATGGAGTGAAACATATACGAGTAGAAAGCATGGTTTTTACAAAACAAGATATACCTCTAATACAATACAAATTATATATCTTGTCTATTTCTCTCTATTTTCAATTTTATCTTCCGTATAGTCATTTCATTACACGTTATCAGCACGTAGCTCTTTCCGGCTGTTATCAATATTAGTGCAAATGGGAAATATCGAGAATTATGAAAATATTTGTTTGCTTGATAGTGCTTCGACGCATACGCTTCTTCGTAGCAATCATTTTTTTCTCAAGTATGACTTTGCGTAAGGCATATGTACATACCATATTCGATCCCACTAAAATAATTGATGGCTTTGGAAATGCAACAATTATTTTGTCGAATGGTACCATCCTTAATATTGAGAATGCATTTCTAAGCAGTAAATCTAAATGAAACTTGCTTAGCTTCAAAGATGTACGCCGTAACGGGTACCATATTGAGACCTTTGAGGATCAAAGTAATGAATATCTTCTCATTACTACTAATAAGATGGGATTGAAAACCATCCATGAGAAGCTAGCAGCATCCTCAACAGGATTGTATTGTGTCATGATTAGAGCTATAGAAACGTATGCAGCCATGTTTTGGAGACTGGTAATACCTAATAAGTTTGGACTTTGGCATGATCACCTTGGTCACCCAGGTGCTACAGTGATGCATATGATTATTAAAAATACAAAAGGACACCCTTGAAATGATACTATGGTTGCTCACAAGGAAAGCTCATCACTAAACCTTCATTAATAAAAGTTAATCTTAAATCCCCGTCATTCTTACAAAGAATTCAGAGTGATATATGTGGACCAATACATCCGACGAGTGGGTCATTTAGATATTTTATGGTATTAGTGGATGCATCTTGTAGATGGTCCCATGCTTGCCTATTATCTACGCGCAACGCTGTTTTTTGCGCGTTTACTTGTATAGATTATAAAACTTCAGGCACAATTCCCACATCATCTAATTAAGAGCATAAGGATGGATAATGTGGTGAGTTTACGACAAAAAGTTTTGATGCGTTTTGTGCTTCACTAGGAATTGAAGTTGAGCATCTAGTCCCACATGTGCACACTCAAAATGGATTGGCAGAATCTTTGATTAAACGCATCCAAATGACTGTCCTAACTCTCTTATTGAGAACAGATTTAAATGATACAACTTGGGCCATGCAGTTTTGTATGTGGCGACACTAATTAGATTGCGCCCCATTGGTAGTTTATTACAATCTCCCTGTCAAATGGTTCATGGCTATGAACCTAATGTTTCACATTTGCGCACCTTTGGTTGTGCAGTGCAGGTGCCTATAGCACCACCAAAAAGAACTAAATGGGTCCCCAACGTCGTTTGGGCATTTATGTTGTCTTTTTTCACCATTAATTATTAGGTTTTTGGAACCAACTACTAGTGATCTTTTTACAGCCGGATTCGCAGATTGTCATTTCAATGAGACAATGTTTCCAATATCTAGGGGCTTCAACTTTGTAGCATAATCAAGAGAGTAGTCAAATATGCTAGTAGTAGGCTTTCGGTTTAGTAGCATGCTAGGGCTGCCGAGAATAGAAGTAGATCTTACCTTGAAAAAAGAGGGTCAATGACACTTGTAGAAGTGAGCAAATGTAACGCCAAGGTCCTTTGGAGTCTTGTATTCCTCCTTCCTAGTGCTGCTTTCTGAGAGAACCAAGAAAACACCAAGTAAATCTTCTTTACCAATCTTTCCTTCACACAATGCAAGACACTATTTTCCATAAAGCAATGATTTCAAATTAACTCGATCAACATTAAGTGCTAGCATGTGATTATCAAGTTTAGGCAGCCTTTTTGCATGTAACATTCTTAACCTTGCATTATTAATCTTTAAAGAAAAAAATTTGAGAACACACAACAAACTTCTTAAGCTCAAGAAATCATCCACCCGAGGCTTCATTTTTCTAGGAATATCCTCATTAAGAACACTAATCAAAGGACTAAAGCCATGACATCCTTGCTCACCAAATTTGAAATGTTTCTCATATGTGCCAAGAGGATTCATGAGTAATACCTTATGAAGATTCCTCTTTTGAGCAAGGCTCACCAAAGTTTGAGAAGTATCTATGCAAGGAAAGAGTTTTGACCATAAGAGTTTCAGTTTGGATGGGGGATTCCTTGATCAATCTTGTGTGCCTTTGTGGGGAAAACATCATGGAACTCTTCTACTAGTGGCCGAACTTCCTTAGGGATTTCAACTACCTCATCTTCATCACTATCAATCAAAACTTGAGGGAAATGTTGAGGCAAGGCATTCAATGTCATCTCTTCTCATTACCGCCCACTTCACCACAATCATTAACATCACACTTCTTCGGACTAGTTGGGAGGAGAGTGTATCTTTTTCCATCCATTACAAAGCTATAAGCATTTCTAGACTCATCATGAGAAACATTCCTATCAAACATCCAAGGCAATCCTAATAAAAAGTGACACATATCCATAGACACCACATCAAACCACAACGAATCACTATATTGCCCAATAGAGAAATGAATCAAGCATCTATATCCCACCTTGACTTTGTGACAAGATTTGACCCAAGTGAGCACATAAGGAGATGGATGAGGCTCGGTGACAAGGTGTAGTTTCTCCACCATCAAGTTTGAAACAAGATTTTTGGCTGCTCCCTCATCAATGACTAGCTCACACTGTTTGCCACTAGAAGTACACCTTGTTCAGAAAGAGCTCGCGGGAAGATCATGACCGGAAAAGATTGCACCACCGCCACGGGGCTGAGAAAGGGAGGAGCTGAGCTGAACATGGTCCAAAAGAGAAGGGTCTAGCTCTGATACCACCTTATGATGGCATGTGGAGGGGCTCTTGGCCGGAGTTTGGCCGGAGATAGGAGGAAAGGGAAATCTAGTCATTTTCAAGCTCAAACTTCACTCGGATTGGACGATTTTTAGGATTTTATGGGTCACGAATTAGGGGTTTGTGTAGAAGGATAAGACAAAGCTTAAGGTGCCTACTCTAAGGTAAAAATACTGGAAAAATGATAGGGAGAACTTTCGGACGCGATTCGAATCTAGAACAGAAAGTGTACAGTTAGGGTGTGAGAAAGGACAGTTTCGGGAAAGCTGGGATATTTTGGACGAGAACGAGAGAGAAATATGGCAAGTTAGGTATGGTTGGAAAGAGGATTCAAATACAAAGAGAATGGTGGCTGAATGGTCGAATTTGGTTGAGAAATGAGGGAGAAATCGTGAAATGAAGAAGAGGGAAGAGTGTGATAGCGACCTCTCAGCACCTAGCTCAAGAGTGTGATAGCGACGGGTTGGCACAAAGCCCTAGAACCCCAATTTCGTGCACAAGGCATACATATTCAAATATTCCAATAACAATGTCTACCCATTTTCATATAAGTTTTACATATATATAGTCCCTTGTCTCCCTACTAGTCAAAGCAACTAATTAACCCTACAAGAAGCACAAGAACAAAAATGTACCTTATAAATAAATAAAAGGACTAATATATCTCACGCAGGAGACCTACAGCATTAATATAAATAACTAAATAGTCTTTATAGTTAGCCAATTATTACATTTTAATTCTTAAACAAAAGGTGGGAATTAAATCACCACCATAGCAAGTTACCTTGTATTTGCTCCTAGCCACTTTGATGATCGATCTTAGGTCATGGTCCGGTGGAGGGGCAGGCTGCTCCGGTGAAGGGCCGACAAGGATTTCGGCTGTTGACCAGGCATTGACTTGGGAAGATCAAGCTTTGACTTTCTTCTTCTTCTTTCTCCTAGTGATCAAGGCTTGAGTAATTATAGAGCAGGATGCTCCGCTATCATGATGGATATGATCACATTTCATTTTGTAATTAGTTTGGCAGTTTCTGAGAAATTGCAAATACGTCTGATGGACGTTGTGACCGCTTATCTATATGGCTCACTTGACTCTGATATTTATATGAAAATTCTTGAGGGATTCAAAATGCCTGAGGCATACAATCCCCGCAAATTATTCTCAATAAAGTTGCAAAGATCTTTTTATGGGTTAAAGCAATCTGGCCGCATGTGGTATCAACGTTTGAGCGAATACCTAAGCAATAAAGGGTACAAAATGATCCTGTCTGTCCATGCGTGTTTATTAAGAAATCGAATACTGGATTTGCTATTTTGGCAGTTTACGTCGACGATATAAATTTAATTTGAACTCTTGAAGAGTTATCCAAGATTGCCAAATATATGGAAAATGATTTCGAGGTTAAAGACTTGGGTAAAACTAAACTTTGTCTTGGTTTAGAGCTTGAGCATAAAGAAAATGGAATAATTTTCCATCAATCAGCGTATATTGAAAGATTGCTTAAACGCTTTAACATGGATAAATCTCATCCTTTGAGTACCCCTATGATCGTAAGGTCTCTAGATCCCTTAAAGTACTCATTTCATCCTAAATAATCTAATGAAGAGATACTTGGTCGTGAAGTACCGTATCTCAATGAATTGGAGTTTTAATGTATTTAGCACAATGCACACGACCTATCGCGTTTGC
This sequence comes from Rutidosis leptorrhynchoides, assembly GCF_046630445.1. Lineage (NCBI taxonomy): Eukaryota > Viridiplantae > Streptophyta > Magnoliopsida > Asterales > Asteraceae > Rutidosis > Rutidosis leptorrhynchoides. Next base: position 68,298 of record NW_027266589.1, read on the forward strand.
GGTAAATTTATTGGCACGATTTAGTTCAGAGCCAACTCGAAGACACTGGAATGGAATTAAACATATCTTCCGTTATCTTCGAGGAACCATTGATATTGATTTGGGACTCTATTATTCCAATGATTTAAGTAACTTGGGTTTAGTTGGATATGTTGATGTTGGATATAAATCTGATCTCCATAAAGCTCGCTCTCAAACCGGTTATGTTTTTTTTTGCTATTTTGGAACCGGCATTTCTTGGCGCTCTACTAAACAATAGTTAGTGGCTACATCTTCTAACCACTCTAAAATTATTTCGCAATATGAAGCTGGAATAGAGTGTGTTTGGTTAAGATCCATTATAATGCATATTCATAAATCTTGTTATTCATAAATCTTATTTTTCAAGGCCAGTTGAAAATTATCCCACTATTATATATGAAGATAATGCGACTGCAAAGGTTAGGGGAGGATATATCAAAGATGATAGAACCAAGCATATCTTGCCGAAATGTTTCTAAACTCACGAACTCCGAACAAGTCGACAAGTTGACGTTAAACAGATACGATCCATAAATAATCTTGCTGATATTTTTACCAAATCATTGCCAAAGTCGACTTTTGAGAAAATGGTATATGGTATTGGTATGCAACGAGTTCACGGTATCCAAGATTAACTAGCCCTTAAAGTGGCTATATGGTTCTTTTGAGAGGGAGTATCGTACATGTTGTCCTCTTTTTCCTTCGACTAAGATTTTCATCCCACTGGATTTTTCTTAGCAAGGTTTTAATGAGGCAACGATTTTTATATGTATGAGTTAAATGTGTACTCTTTCCTCTCCACCAAGTTTTGTCTCTAGGCAGTTTTTCCAGTGATATTTTATAAAAGATATGAGATGATTTTCATAAAGGTTTTCTACCAAAAAAGGTATTGATGATATACATTCAAGGGAGAGTGTTCTAAACATTGTGTGGATGTTAATGAAGAAACTCTTGTTTCATTTACTCCTTGTAACATATATAAATTAGAACTTCATTACTATGCTTCATTAAATGAAGTGAAACATATTAGAGTAGAAAGCCTGTAAATATGCATGATTTGTACACAACAATATACACCTCTAATACAATACAAATTATCTCTCTCGTCTATTTCTCTCTATTTGCAATTTTATCTTCCATATAATCATTTCATTACATGATTACATGAAGAATCTTTTAAAACATACTATTTCTTATGCATAATAGATCAAGCCATTGCTTCACTCCAAGAAAGATTTGAACAATTTAAAATTTATGAGGATATTTTTGGTTTTTTATTCAGTACAAAAAATTAAAATCTTTAAATAGTGAGGATTTAGAAACACATTGTTGTAACCTAGAGTGCTTTTTAAAAAATAATAACCATTCCAATATTGATGGTAAATATTTGTTTTTTTGAATTAAAATTATTAAGAGAATTTATATAGAAAGAACATGATACCCCAATTGACATACTTAATTAGATTAAAAAATTTGATGCTTTTTCAAATGCTTATATTGCTTATAGAATAATGCTAACAATTCCCGTAACTGTTTCATCAGGTGAAAGGAATTTTTCAAAATTAAAATTAATAAAATATCATTTGAGATCAATAATGTCATGAGAGAGGTTAAATGAATTACCTATATTATCGATTGAAAAGAAGATGTTAGACGATCTTGATTATAAAACTTTAATTCATACTTTTTCATTACAGAAAGCTAGAAAAATAAAATTTTGATAATTTTAATTTTTTTTGACTTATATGTATTTTTTACTCTTATTTTGTTTTAGTAAAATTAATCAATAAATCCCCATTTTTTAATTCCGCCGATGCCGGTCCCAAGCCCGGATGAAAAAGGAGGAGGGTTTAAAAAATTGACGGACGACATAAATTAAATTCTCAATAAGGCCCCATATTTTATTTTGCCTAGGACCCCAAAAGTGGTTGGATCACCCCTACTTGATTTACACGAGAGATGAGCTTGTTTTTTACCGAGCTAATGTTTAATGTTGAGTTAAAATCAATATTTATTTTTGCTTTTACTTCTTATATTGGTATGTGTAATTTAAGTCCGTTTCTTTAGAGAGGAAAAAAAAGCCGAAAATGGAAAATGTAAGTTTAGCATTCCAGCTCGGCTTGGCAAGTGAATGAAAAAACAATATGAAATAGGAGGTTACTCTTTAACTCTCGACTTCTGTAATTTTTTAGAACAGGGTCTAAATAATTGAGTGTCATAGTTAATTTGCAATATTTTCATGCGGGGTGATTAATTTCTTGAAGTCCATATGTCTATTTTCTATTGTACTAATAGAAGATTCTAGGTATTAGCTTGCAACCTAAATATGAAGACTTATTAATTCATGTTTTCTTATGTTTAATTACTTTTTTAAATGCTAAACAATTCATAATTTTTCTATATTATTCTTAGTAGTAAATATGTACATTCTATTCTATTATTTATTTTTCAATGTCAAAAATATTTTAAGCATTTAACTACAATATCAATATTGGAAGACATGCAAGGAGAGATTGCCAAGTCAGCCGGAACATATGATCAACCTGAAAAAATTATGTCACTAATTATGATAGTCCATTTACTTCCTTTTCCATTCAATTGGTTGCTCAAATAACTCATAATCGATCTAAATTATTGCTCAATTCATGTCTTGATATTTTTTATTCTAAACTAATTGAATATTTCCTCCGTCTCAAAATACATGATGTTTTGATAGATGTAGCATGATATAATTAATATGATCTAATGAGGATATTTTTGTCAAAAAGATATTAATTAACCTTTTTCAAATTGAACAAAACATCATGCATAACCTAAAAAATATTTTATAATGTGTCTGCTATTAAAAAATAGTGATGGCCATTGAATGATAATGTGATCATTATGCAATTGTTGACATGTTACTAACATTTTGGTTAATGGTACATTGTCAAGATGATTAACTATTTTATTTATAGATATTTAAATTTATATCAAGAAGTAGTTTGGAAATGACATACATTTTAAAATATCATAATATTTATCATAATTTTTTAGGGTGATACAATGCCTCGCAAAGCGGGGCCAAATGGCTAGTTACTATTTTGCCTAATCTAAAGGCTTCTTCTACGTCATCCTAGCCTTGTTTCTCTTCTCCGTCAAACTCAAACAGAGATATGCCAATTTGTCGAGGCACCTTACAACAAAAGAAAGAAGCTTATGGCGTGATGATTTATTTTACACCACTAGAGGGCAACTACAAATCTTTGGCAAACAAGTAGTATGTCTTCTTTTATTACATCTCCCAACTCCCTTTAGTTTTTGTTATGTTTCTTCTAGTGAGTTTATTTCATCTCAGATGAAATGTATAGAATTCATTCAATTCTAGTTAGCAATTATTCTGTAGTGCTAAATGTATTCCTAAATCGGTTAATGGTTTCGTATTCATTTGTTAGGTTGGAAATAATCACACCATTCATCAAAGCCGATCAAACGGCTAAGAGACAGCTTCTATACTACTCCAAAAATAGGAATTGAGGATGACAATTACATTCTCAGCAAATTCAACTGGTATAAAACACTGAAAACTAAAACTGTTTCACGAACATTTATAATTAATTAAGAAAAGAAAACCCATTTGATCATGCATCCCACCCAAAAAAGAGTAATTTGGTGAATTGGATATGGTTATCAATTCCTCCTTATTTCTCATCATTCAAGATTTTAGGACATATAAAAGAAAATAATGAAAATCTCAATATTGGAATGCGATTTAGATAATCAGAAAACAATATCCGAGCACAAAAGGTAACATGACAATTTTCATGAAAGATTATCAATTCAATAGATAATTTTTTGTACTTATGTTTCGTTGGAGCAAAGCTAGACTCGCAAATTCTCTATCTTTTTGTGGGGATAAGAAGCAGTGAATAGTGACATAGGGAAGTTGTTTGGAGAAGACATTGTGAATTAACTTTACTAATGGTGAGTTTGGATTAATTTTTGCCTTTTTTGTTTCTTTGATGGAATGTAGAGTTTGTGCAAAGATTAATGAAATGAGCTTTGCTTGAAAGTTGTATATGGTATTTGGTAAAATTTATCTCAAAGATACTTTGTAGCATTTTTATGTTTGGTAAACTTACATTTTCATATTAGTGAAAGGAGATAAAAAATGTGAAAATATTAACTTGTCCTGTATTTTTATGTCTTTGTTCTTACATCAATATTGTTTTTATCTAAAAACACTCGCTATTCTCATCCTATCAACTTCTAGAAATTATATATTTTATTTTACTTTCTGAATTGATTATATGGATACTGCCAATTGTGAGTTATTTTGCTTTTTTTTTTTACATGTTCCCAGTGGGAATCTCGATGAGGGAGGAAGATGCCTTAACCATTCGACCAAGTCGTGGTTGGCTATTTTGGTTTCTAAAAGTAATGAAAACAACTTTCATGTACACTATACTTATAGTTGCAAGAAGAGAATGGGTAAAGAAGGAAAGAAATTCAAAGACTTGTACAATCAAATGAAAAATATGTAGTGTGCTATCCTAATCAACATAAACAATTTAGGGACTTACAAAGTTAATTGAAAATTAGTTTATTAAAACATCATATCCATTTTTAAATGGAAGCTTGCCACATTCAAAGTTCAAACTAGGTTGTAATAAACATAAAGCAAATAAGAGAAAAATAAATCGACATTTTATCGTATCTCTAACGTGACTCATATAAGCACTATGACTTAAATTACTACCATGATCATTGATGTTGTTTCCCACTTCATGCTCAAAATATTCATGTTGATCTCCACTCAAGGTAAAATCTAAATCATCACGCTCGGATGTCGTCTAATATATTATGTAGTACCATCATTGCAATAACAATTTTCACCTGCTTTTCTATTTAATAACTAGGTATATCCCTCAAAATATCACATTTCTTCTCCCACACTCCAAATGTTTACTCAACTATTCCTCGTAAAGACGAATGATATTTGTTAAATATCTCTTTTCTCCCCTTAGGTCCATTTGCTAGACTAAACTCTGGCCGATGATATTTTTGGCCTCTCTATGGTTTTTGAAACTCTTTAACGTTCAGATATCCTGCATCTACTAGATAGTATTTTCCTATATTATAAATTATAATGAATTAAATATTCAAATTAAAACTTACTTACAAAATAAAATTAGAACATTGAAAATTAAACACTTTACCGTTTGGCGGATGCGAAAAATTCATTTTGGGTCTTCTTATAGCATCATTAAAACGCGTGCATCATGAGCCGACCCTTCCCACCCAACAACCAAATAAGTGAAACACATATTAAAGTCACATATGGCCATGACATTTTGTGCTGGGATCCCTTTTCGACAAATATAAGGAACTTGCTCATCAATAAGAACAGCAATTTCTATATGAGTTTCATCAATTGGCCCAATACAATCCTTAAAGAGTGGCATATACCGTTGATCATGGAGGATATGAGGGAATTTTTTTTAAAATTTAAGATCCGATGTCTTAATAAAATCTTTAGCCATATCCCTTACACATAAAAGTGTCTCGTTAAAGTATCGACTTATAGTTTCTTGAGAGGGCTAAAAGCTTTCACAAGCTCTTCTATTGCTCGTATTGTTACCTAAAATCAATAAAAAGATACCCAATTTTTCTTCAGGCGACATTTTTTTAGATCCTTTAAAACCATAATTTTGTTGCATATCATATAGCAAACTGCAAAATACTTCTTTTCTCATCCTAATGTTTATAAAACACCGACCGTCATGCCCATTTAAAATCTCTAAAACTCATTTTTGACCGGTATAAAAGAATTCATACGTGGTGTCTTTGACATACCTTATTCTTGGCTTTTTATTATATTCAAAGCCAAATGCATCAAACCACAATAGGCTTCCATCTCTTGGTAGGTTTTTTGTTCCTCTTGTGCATCATTCTTATTTATCCAATAGTTGTCTAAATCTCTTTCCTGAAAAAATTAAATGGTTAATTATAGTAGTTGAAAAAGGAAGAAATTTAAACAATTATATCAATAATAGAATGACCAAAGTATGATGGTTTTCTCTTTTCGTATTTTCTAAACAAATAGACGTGATATATAAAAAAAATGGCCACATCTCAAAAACTTAAGTTGGAAGTACAATTTCCTGTTTACCTAAGAAAAGAGATGTTGTGTTCAACTTATAAATACATAATTAGTAAGCAAATTACTATAGTCGAATAATTATACTTTATGTTGGTCAACAATTTTCTAAAGAATATTTAATTAAATTATGGTCACTTGAAAAAACTATTTGTACATAAAACTGTATTTTTATTTCCAGATACAGTAATCAACACTTTATAGTTTAGTATTTTCTCACGAAATAGAATAAATTGACAAATAAGCATTTCAATAGTTTAGTTTTTACCTCAAATATTGTTGCAATGTTGGTGAGATTTGAGATGAGTTCTATGAGATTAGAAAATGCACTATGAGTTTAGAAACTCCAACTTATAGTTCAGAGTGAATACTAGTAGATTATAGTGCATTGAATGAGAGTTACTTTAACACTTACATCTTTTTGTGGTAGATATACAATGCATTTAAGGTCATGTTAGATTTAAATTATTTATGTTTGGTTTAGTTCCTTTTGTAATTACAATTCATTTTGTTTGGTAGTTTT
>NW_027266590.1:0-74797 GCF_046630445.1 Rutidosis leptorrhynchoides
ACCCATTCCACGCCACACAGTTTTGGTCTCATAATCAGGTGCATCAAACTCAACCATCATGCGTTCCAATTGTTAATTATACTCGTTAAAGGTACGGCCAACTCCAAAATTGGCGGTCTTTTGGCATTGCCAGGCGTCGTCTCACCTCCTTTGAGCACGACGACGTCTCTCCATTAGACGACTTCCCCGAATGGGCGTAGGTCCAAAATCTACTGCAACTCGAGTACAACCTACTCATAAGTTCGGTGTCTTCTGGCATAACTAGGCTTTGTCTCCGACCATGAGCACGACGACGTCTCTTAATTAGACGGCTTCCCCAAAGAAGCGTACGTCCAAAATCTACTACGACCCGAGTCCCAATTAATGGGTAACGTCCGGCTTAATAGCCTATGACAATTTTTTCTTAACCAACACACAACCAATCAATCTCGACCCAGGACACTGTGCATTGTAGTCAAATGTCTTAATTAAAATAGTGAACCTAGCCTATTTTCTTCGTATTAGAAATATACGGTAAAATAGTTGTGTATGGGTACACGGTCAATTTACACTAGAAAAATTGATATCTCCAATTTAAAATCCCACTGGTTTATATAGTGTATAAAACTATTTTTGTGTTAAAACCCAACACTTGGGATTTTCTGAATAAATATCAAAATTCATAATTTTTGGAATTGAATACTTAAATTTCCAATCAGCACTCAATTTGCACAAATTATCATCCAACTGCAAAAATTGAACACACCATTGCAATCAGCACGCAACTCCGGTCACCAGCTATCCCGGACTAATTTCCGAAAAATAATTAATTATTAAATAATTTCTAAAATTAATTAAATAAATCAATTTAAATACTAAAATGCTAACCTAGGCCAAAATCACTAAATTAAATACCAATACGGACCCGGAAAATTCCCGCCCTTTTAGATAAATAACACAATTTATCTAGGCCTCACTTAATCTAATTTAACCACCTAACATGCATAAGTGCATAATTAAATCACTAAATTAATCTAACTAACCACCTAATTTCTAATTAAATAAATCTAAACACCCCTTAGACGTTATTAGTCTACTAAGAAGAGTTTAGTAAATAAACTCACCGGTTAATTGTGGAAACCGGTTCACCGCAACGACGACGCGACAGCGGCCAAAATCTGAATTTTTGGCGGCGTTGGTGAACACTCGGGCCGAGTCTAAAACGGGCCCAACAAATCTTAGTCCACTATGAGATTTGTTTTTGAATCGGGCCGGGCCTGAAGCGGGCTGACTTCGCGGGCTTCTGATCTCGTTGGGCTTCGCTGGACTGGGCCAAAATCCAATGGGCCGAAGACACTTGCTGGACTTGAAGACTTCAACTGGGCTAAAGAACAGGTTGGATGGGCTGCAGACTTTGTTGCGGCTGATCCACGAGATGAAATAGACCGAAGCTGCTGGACGATTCGTGGGACGGCTTCGGTCGATGATGGAAGGGCTTCGACTTGGGGTTTTGACCGAAGAAGCTGGGACGTGTAGATTCGGTTGCTGGACAAATGGAAATCATGGAGGCGTTGGTTTGCTCGGTCTTCAAAAGGCGCTAGCATGGAGTGGCAGGCAGCAGCACGTTAAGAGATGGGATCTCGGTGGATGAACGGAAGCTGTTTCGTGGCTTCAGTGGTCTTCAGCTGTTGTTGAATTTCGGTGGAGAAGAGGGATGGAACTTCGGACGTGAGATGGCAGAGGGTTCAACGAGAGAGAGAGAGGAAGTGGTGCAGCTGCAGTCTCGTGGATTGAAAGACGCCGGGCAAGAGGAGTCAACAACCAAAATAGGCCAAGAAAGTTTGACTTAGTGGAGGCTTCGTTCGTGGGCTTATATGGCTGCGAGGAAGAGAGTGAGTGGAGAAATTGGTGGACATTGGATGATGGATTGGTGATGATGATGGGAAGAGGCGTGAGGAATAAATGAAAATGGGGATGAGGTAGAAAGCAAATAATGAGAGCGAGAGCAAAAGCAGAAGGGGTCGACGGATTGAAACGCAAGAAGGAGAAGGGCGGCGGCCTTGACTTGCTAAAGAAGCTGCCGAAGGAGGGAGCCCACCAATTCTATCCCTTCCATTGATTGCACGGTCCCCTCAAACTCCTCACAAATATCCTAATGTCTCATAATACTTTCCAGTCTTATAATCCACAAAATAAACCACAAATTATCCAATTTTTGAAGCCAAAGATGCTGCCCCATGCCTTAATCCGAATTTTACCAATATTAACTTCAATTCCTCGCTCAAATCTTCCGAATTGAGGTCCAATTTTGCCAAGGAAACAACCCAAACAATTTTCTGTAAGTCTCTGATGCTCAAAGGCTCGGCTTGGAAGTGCCAATTTTTTTAATTTGGTCCATCCGAATTTTCGCTAATTTTCCGCAACGTCTGAAACAATTTTCCATAAAAATACCGGGATCTCCGAAAATTCTTTGAAGGATGAGACGAAATTCCTAAAATAGATCGTAACATGACAGAACTTTCGATTTCTGAAATCAGGTTCCAATTAGCGATTAATTTCAATTCGGCGCGCTTTTAGCATGACCGGATAACTTCTAGGAATTTTGGTGCAATTGACCTGTGATCAATTTATCTCGAGTCACATTGTATATCTTCGACATATTGGCGACCCTCAATTGTCGTGAAAATCTCGAGATTTCATTTACGGGTATCGGGTACAAAAATGATAAAAAAATCAGTCTAGTGTCGATCGATGATTATTTTGCAATCAGGTGGAATCATCCACACTCTGGTCTCTGATCGATTTCTGACAGTGCTGTAATGACCCTTGCAGATCAACACGGTCGAGCAGTCGACTCTTAGTCGAATTCTCAAGTCTATTGTGTTAAAATCCATTAATGGTTTCACCCGATAGGCTAGTTATCTCGTGAGGGCCCCTCTCAGAGAATAAGGCCATAAGCGCGTCGATGAAAAGCCCATTTCATCTCATCGAAATCAGACTCGAAAATCAGGATGTCACAGGTAACACATAGCAACAGCTAAAAGCTAGACGGGACAGCTTCCTGGTTCCATATGATAATTATGAGATGTTACCTTGCGAAAGCAAAAGCATCCAGTTTTACTGTCACAGCTACCATCGAAAAGCTATATCAAACAATCTCTCCGTAACCCACTCATCTCATGCCCATCATCAGTTTCCGATATGATCCTTGCTTCCAATGCTACAACATCGACACCTGGGATGTACAACTACAGGTCATGCTTTGGATCCGCTTTACCTTGAATGGTTTCTTGTTTCTCCACCACGACAAGTGTCAGCTTGCATAAACAACAATCGAACCAAACAATTAGGCAAGTACTTCCCCATGGCATGTTGTTGCGTTTAATTAAACGTTGCAATCGCATTGGAGTGCCTCTCCTGCACTCGCACTCATTGGTAAACAATTTCTCACAAGTTGCAAAGTGACAATGAAATTTCGATACTCCTAGTTGACCTTGATTCTGTCATTTCCAGTGATCACTTGGCTTGCTGACTGCATGAAAAATGGATTTGTTTTCCTTGCCAATTTCCACCATCTCATTGCCTATGCTGCTCCATATCCTCAGAATCCACTCATCTTGCGAAGACTGAGCATTACTGTCTCACAACCCTCTTACTGAAACTATCTTGATATCGTGGGAGAAGAATAGGTCCATCCAAAGCAGAATTCGACATCCACCACCGCATGTTGGTAGTGCCTAGCAAAAACCCAATGCCATCACATGGGAGATCATCAAGAGAGAACCTAAGTTCGACCTCGTCAAAAAATATAGTCGGACCTAACATATACTCAAAAGCTTAAGTCAATGAATCATGGACCAACTAAGATATATTAAGTCCACACCACGTCAGTTCTTATCACCCTCTTACATGTAAGCTCGATGTTTAGTATACTTCCTCCTTAATCCAAGTATTCTTTTGCGCCAACAGGTTGCCACCAATCAATGATTGGCTTGGGAGCGCGTAGCGGAAACCAAGAGAGAGACCAAGTCCAAACCTTTCAATTAATCCAGTTAGGCCACTTTTACTCAAAAGCTTAAAGCAATGGCCAACTAAGATATATTAACTATTCCATGCCAATACTAATCCCACATTGTTCGACTTTTTCTAACACAATTCATTCATGCATCTCAATAAAGCAAGTGCCTGTATTGCTAATCGTGGATGCATAATGTATTTTTGGAATATTAGTTAGTCTAGCCCCATCTAGAAGCACTCCACCTGCAACGATTGAAAGACCAGTATTAACAACTAAAGGATACTCTAATCGAGCTAAAAGCCAGCAATACATTTCCAGCTCTATCTCCATCCACAGAAGCTCCTCAACAGTTAGTGCACATAAAACCACTTAAATTCCCTCAAAAGAAACTATATTCTCTCAAAATAGGGTAGATTACAATAGGTTCATATAATTTGATCAAATTGCATTTTGAGATGCAAACTTTCAACTTCAACAAATAAAAACCTAACTTTTTCACACTTTTTTTAGACCTTCTGTTTGACGGATTTAGTTGGATATCATGATATAATTAGTGACAAAAGTGGATATGTCACTACAAAAAACCGAGTCACTCGCATCTCTTGAACTGTTCATTTTCACATTCCATGGATTAGAATTCTACATGTCGGTAGGGAATATTTGTTAAATTGTACAACTTTAGACTGATGTTAAGCTGAAATTGACAAATAAAAATATAAAGCAAACAGAAACACACTCCACCCATGATACCACACTGTTCTAGCAAGCGTAGCACAGGTCATTCATGAGTCATGCCAAGTCTTAAGAATTTACGTCTCCCTCGAAATATTATCCAGCTTTATGCAACAGAAAGCATGCGTTGATAAGAGCAAATTTATTCTCTTTTTAACTTGAGGACGTGAGAAAAAAATAATTTCATCTGGATGGCCCAATCAAGGCTAGGCCTTCTTTAGATGGCCATGAATCTCTTTGCTCTATTAACTACTGTTAACTGATGGCAACATAAAGTAGCAATAAAATAATCATTTCCAGATGAGGGTATAAAGACCGTGACAGATGCTTAGCTGAAGTATGGCAGTGCGATTTATATAGAGAGAATGGAGAAGGGGAAAAGTAGACGCTCTAGCTAAATAATTCGTCAACCAATAAATAAATTATGCAGCCCAATCGTAGGAACAACAATGGAAAGCCGGTAAAACTACATATAATCTCCATTGTGGAGCATTATTAGAGTAGCATGCGGCAAATACATGCAGATGTTAGTGCTTGATCACAGAGCGACTGAAGTATGTCGTGAATAAATAAATGGCTTACTTAGTGTAGGGCCAAGGGAGACACCTGAGTGAGATCTTGGTAAAAGGAGGGATTGTAAAGCAAGATATAAGATCATGTGACGAGCACACCTTCAATCACGATGCAGCGAATGTGCGAAACTAGGAGCCAATCTTTTCCTTTCTTCCGCTGGCATCTTTTCGCTAGCAAAGGGCACCCATGGACAAATAGATAGGAAAGGGAGGATGACAAGCCCTTCGCTGGCATGGATCGAAGACTTCCGCAGCCAATTATGCGGAAGTTTTTGAGACAAGTGAGGTGGTGGAGCCCTAAGTTATCCAGTGATTTTAGACCCACATTAAAAATCACCAGACTGGTAAGAGAAGGTGGCAGAATTTGTCCCTCTTTTGGGAACGAATGGAGCTTAGGACACTGGTTAATAAAAAGTTTTTCAAGAGAGCTCAGGCTATGAAGCCCTTTGGAGTTCAGGGACGTCAGATTCTCAAAGCCAAATATATTCAAAAAGGTAAGAGAGGTTGGCAGAAGCCCTATCTCGGGAAATGAGTCTATATTTTTGTCTTGCCCAATGGCAAAAGTTTCAAGAGAGCATAGTGACTGAAGACCCCAATCTTGGCGGCTAGTGATGAGCTTGTTACAATCAAAGAGTGAAAGCACGACCAACTTGGAGGGTAAACCCCGCTCGGGAAATGACTCGAGTTGTGGACATGAGGATATTTTCAGTGACCGAAGCGAAGGAAGGAGAGCCTGCATGTTTTCTGGCAGATAGTTTAGATGACAACAGTGATCCAACTCTAATGAAGTGAGGCATGGGGCAGAAAATTCTTCCGCAGGGAAAGATCTAAATTCAGGGCAACGACTAATGTACATCGAAAGAAGTGGAGAACCGTCTGAATTTGAAAGACGTTCCAAATTTTGAATCTCCAGCAACTGAATTTTCTTAAGCGAGGGGAAAATTTCCAGAGGAAAGGATACAAGTGAATCGCAGCTCCGCCATAAGTTTAGATATTGGAGAGTTTCATGGCATCTATGTATTGGCAACTCTATTTCATGACAGTCTTCAAGATGGAGTCTTGTCATGGTAGGAGGAAGAAACCTCGAGGGAAGGGTTGAAAGATTCTTGATTTCCATATCTCGTAACTCAGTGCCATTTACAAGAGGCTCAACTCCCGAAACCTTTCCACAATCATCCAACTTGATCTCACGGAGAAGTGGTGCAATTGGTAGAGAAGACGCTAGTTGTGGGCACTTTCCAATGGACAAGGCTATTAGAGAAGGGAGATGGCCGGGTAAACCTCCACTCAACCGCGGGCAATTTCTAATACAAAGCTGCTGCAGATGTGCAAAGGTAAGACCTCCTGTCTCTATTGCAAAAGAAGCCCACTCTTTCCAACTGTGCATGTCAGCAAATTCCAAGTACTTTAGTGACTGAAAAGGTATACAGTTACTACCATTGAATTCGGTACCCACACTTGTAACTCCATCAAATCCTTCGATTATCAACCTCTCCAAAGATGGTAGCTGTCCTAAAGGAGGCAATGACACACAGTGCTTGCATGTTTCAAGATGCACGACTGACATATTAGAGAATGAACTGTGTCCTAGCCAATGGGAAAATGACCTACCACTATAGGATGTAATGATAAGCTCTCTCAAGTTCCAGTGAGGTTGCAGCTCGTCCAATACATTTAAGCAATTTTGCTGCATAATATTGTTATCAGAACCCCATTGCAGTACTAACTTTTTCAAGTACCTCTTTTCCCGCAAATTGACTGTCTCAGCATCTCGGTAACTATCAACATTCTGCAAACCTTGTATGGAGAGTGTACCCATAAGATCCCCTAGCTCCCCTAGCTCCCTAACCCTGGTCCCATCGTTTTTGGCCACCACGAAATTAGTTAATATCTGCAAATTCTTCAGTCTGTTCATCCCCTGTGGCATTCTCTTCAGGGATGTCTTCCTTATATCAAGATGACGCAGACAGGTTAGGCTGCCCATGTTGCTCGGTAACTCAACAAGAGAACGACAGTAAGCAAGAATTAAGGTTTGCAAGTTGTATAGAGCTGTAATTGTATCAGGCAATCTGATTAGACTATCATTATGGGAGAGATTCAAATAGCGCAGAAGCTTCAAACGTCCAATTGAACTGGGCAACGTAGAGATTTTCCAATAATGAGACAAAGATAGCACCCTTAACCGTCTCAGGGGCAACAACCGAACATGCAGTACCTCATCAGTCAACAAATTGCACTCGCGAAATCTCACATGATCCACGTTCAGCGGCAGGAAAGTACGCAAATTCGTTGCCCCAGCTAGCACTTTGAATCTGGAAGCGACATCACATTGAGTTCTTACAAATGACAAATGGCGAGTGCTTGAGGACACCTGGTGTGCATTGCCTCCGTCCAAGCTGAAAAAAGAACGACCAGCTACATATCTTGCTAAGTCATTGACCAGGTCATGCATCGAAAAGCTCGATTTGATATCGCTTACTCCCAGGTCATGCATCGAGAAGCTCGATTCGACATCACTTACTCTATGAAGCAAAGATCTAGACACAAGATCACAGAAGCATTGATCACCTACCTCCTCTAATGTCCTGCTGTCGTTAGGTTGTTCTATCAAGCCCTCAGCCATCCAAAGTAAGATCAGCTGGTCCTTCTCATATATACAATCCTTTGGGAAGAGTGAACAATAGGCGAAACATCGTTTCAGTTGTGGAGGAAGGTAATGATAACTTAACAACAACGCAGGGAGAATTCCATTCTTTCCAGGTGCCAAATTCCAAATATAACTCTCTGCAATATTTTCCCACTTCCTGATATCAGACTCACCACGTAACAAGCTACCTATAGTCTTCAGCGCAAGAGGCAATCCATCACATCTCTTTACAATTCTTCGCCCGATTTCTTCAAGTCTCGTGCGCTCCTCGAAGTTATGCTCGTCAAATGCATGTTTTGCGAACAAGTCCCAACATTCCTTGTCTTGTAACTTCTGTAAATAGTATTTCGAGAAGGCACGAGCAACCGATGCGACATTTTCATTTCGTGTCGTCACGACGATTTTGCTGCCTCTTGCTCCATAGATAAATGGAACTAGAAACGCATCCCAAAGATTTGAGTCCTCATTCCAAACATCATCCAACACCAATAGGAATTTCTTCCCAGTCAAGAAGTCCTTCAGTTGGAGCTGAAGCTGGTTGAGATTTTCGGTCTCCTTCTTAGACGGGAGGAGAACTCCTCGAGAGCCGTCGCCGTCAGCTTGCAGATGTCGAATTGGTCGGACACGGAAACCCACGCCCTCAACTCGAAACTCCCCTTCACCGCAACATCGTTGAACACGAGCTGAGATAGCGTTGTCTTACCGACACCGGCCATCCCAACGATGGCCATCACGCTGGTGTTCTTTTCGCCCCGATCTGACAAGAGCAAGTCGATCACCGCCTCCCTGTCCTTCTCCCTCCCGAAAACTCCCAATTCCTCGACCAACGAAGTGGTCGGCAAAGCTCTAGCCGTCCTCCGGCAAATGCCTTCCCTTAGGCCCAGCACTTCTCTCTGCTTCACCACGCTCTCCAATCTCTCCAGAACCTTCTCTAACTTATCCCCCAATTTACTCTCTAACTTATCCCCCAATCTCTCCCGAACCCTCTCTAACTTATCCCCCAATTTACTCCTACGAGCGTCTGCAGCAAAGCTCCAGACCTTAGAAACGAGAGCCCGAGGCTCGACCCCGGCTTCGCACTTCAGATCTTCAGTGGCGATCTCGTCGAACAGGTCGTCGGCGTCGTAGACGGCGTCCTTGAGCTCGTCGAGCCACTTCCTGACGGAGTCGTTGGTCATCTGCTTCTCCTCCGCGTCGTCCAGCACGGCGTTCGCGGACAGGAGCGCAGCCTCCAGCTTCTGGAGCAGCCTCCCCTGGTCGAGCTTGCGCGACCGGAAGAAGTCGACGACCTCGCGGGAGGCCATCCGATCGAAGAGCACCTGGAGGAAAGCCGAGAGAAATGCTCCGCCGACGAGCGCCGCCGCCATACGGATTTTCAGGATGCAGGAGGAAGCTGGGAGGCGATTGGAGAGGAAGTGAGGACGATCGCCTACGGAAGAAGCGCCAATCTGTGAAGTCTTCTCCTTCGAAGATCGATGGTTGATCGCTTGGTTCACATTCTTCGCTTGTGACGATGAGATCGAGACATGGACAGCGCCTGCTGATCGGCATGCATTGACTGTTGATGGTCAACGTGATGCGCCGTGTGTTTTTGACTTTTTTTTTTATTTTATAAAATACGAAAAGAAAAATCGCAGCAACTATACTTTTTCGAAACAGAAAGGTTAGAAATCTTGATGCAAATGTTGACATGAGCACTTGCGTTTGGAAGACTTCTGAAGAAATGCGAAGTCATTTCCCCCTTGATTCAAGGTGCATTTGCTAAAGATAAATAATATTTGATCAAGCGGCTTTTTTAAGCGGAAAGAAGAGAGAGAGAGAGAAGAGAGAGAAAGAGTATATTTTAGTTCAGTCCACGGGCATGAATTGCAACCTAAAATAAAATAAAGGGAAAATTTCAAAAAAAGTCTTATATTTGCCTCATTTTTTCAAATAAAAACCCGAAATAGATCTTATTTCAAATAAGAATTTGAAATGTCAATAATTATTTTAAATAAAGGCATTGATATAGCCATTGTTGTTTTAAATAATGGTCCGACTTCGGCAATTGTTGGCCAACTAAATTATCCAACCAACCAAGAAGTTTTCATCCAAATTTTCTTTTCTTTTATCTTATTTTTTCTTTGCAAGGGGTCAACGATCTTGCTAGCTACTAGGAATGGCTAACAATGGCTTACAAGCCCTTGCTGATTGTGAGCGAGGCCACCCTCACCCGTGGTCGACGAGGTCGTTGAGCCCTTGCAAATGGCCGCAAGGGTGGCCTCACCTAGGTGAACTCGTTCCTCACTTGTGGCTGATACGGGTGGCACTCGCCGAATTGGGTGAAGACGATCCTCACCCAACCTTTTGACCATCGGTGAAGAGGAAGAAGAAGAACCATAAAAAAGGAAGGGAAAAAAAAAGAGAAAGCCCCTTATTTAAAATAAATATAATTACTTTAGACTCTTATTTGAAACGGGCATAACCATTTCAAGCCCTTATATAAAAGAAAATTCAATTCAATCCCTTATTTGATAAAGTGATAGCACTTCAAGCGCTTATTTGAAATAAGGTCCACTTCGAGCTCTTACTTGAGAAGATGAGAACACTTCGAGCCCTTTTTTGCAATTTTCCCTAAAATAAATAGAAGGCCTATTTTTTTTTTTATCGGTCCTACTCTAATTATATTCTAACACTCACTCTCAGACTTTTGTCCTGCCTCCTTGCAGGGCGTGGGAGTCGAAACCCACTCCTGAAATGAAATCGTCCCCACCCTAATCCCCCCTGAGAAAGTGGGGATTTGAACCCCTCATCTCCCCCTTCCAAGTTGGAAGAGTGGCCACTGGGGCGAACTCCCAAAGGTTTAATAGAAGGCCTATTTTGCATTTGAAATTGGGGCAAAATAATAATAATGGCACTTTGGGGTTGTATCCCTAGTTGCCAATGGACAAAGAAGCCTATCTCCAGGCTATGTCAAACGAATCATTTTTCAATTAAGATTCTATTATTTTCACATAAAATGTGGTGTTTCCAAAAGTTATTTTCTAGGAAACCATTTTTCAAGAAGGTAGCTATATTTTGCAGTGTGCAACTGAAATTTGAAAATAAATTATAAAATATTTTCTGTTGTTCGGTAAGAAAAATGTTTTCCTCCATGCACTCTTTTTCAATAATTTTTTTTTTAAATTTTATTTCTCGAAATCGATTTTTAAATTATTTTAATTTTTCTTTTTCTTTTCTTTCTTTTTATATTCTTCTTCTTTGATCAACCATGGTGATGGCCAGCGACTGGCCAAAGGCAAGCTTAAGACTCGCCAAATTCCAATGAGTTTCGAGCTCGAAAGAGAAAAACAAGAAAAAGAGAAATAATTGAAAATTCGATTTTTTTTCAGGGAAAAAATATGAAAAGGTTGACATAGGTATGAGATAAGAGAAACTAAGTAAGAAAAATATTTTCTTTATCTTGAAAAGTGGAAACCATTTTCTCTATTTTAGAAAACTATTTTTTGTCGATGGAAAATGCTTTTCAAAATTAGTTCATTTTTTAGGAAATGAATGTCAGAAAATCCAAAAAATACTTTTCTGGAAATTGTGCTTCGTGAAACGAATGGAGCTTTAATGGATTCATAGTTTATTCCCTGAGACAAAATCCCTTACCCATTATTCATGTGGCGATTCTTCCATTGAACTAAGTGATTCACCTATTTTCAACGGATTGAGTGGAGATCATTTTTTAGTTCAATCTTTTTAACTAAATCTGACGCTCATTGGGCAAGAGACCCTCTTGATTATTACTTCACTACAAGCTACTGCTTCTTTCTAAGTAACTCACTTATCTTATAGCATAACGATAAATAGACCAGTGTCGCTCCATCTAGCATGAAAGCTGAATATCATGCTTTTGCTAATACAACATCAAAATTACTGTATTTGTAATGGTTATTAGAGGACATATAAGTGTCATCTTAACGGCAGAATACTTATTTATTAGGACAATTGGATCCAAAAAGCATATAATAATGTTTTTTTTTTAAAAAGCACCAAACATACTGAAAGAGACTATCGTTTCACGTGTTATCACGTGCTTCGTGACATTGCACATCTTATCTCCACTTCTTCAGTTGATAAGACTGCTAATATATTCACTAAGGCACCAACCTACAATTGACTTCTTCTATGTCTCTATATAAAGTAGATTCTTTAAATCTCCATTGATTTTGTATATCTATCATAATTGTGCACTATGTTAATTTGATTATGCATATCATTGAATGGTTTTTCATTGATCGTCATTGATATGTGTAATATTTTGTTATTTCAGATAGTCACTTCATAAAATTTATAAATAGATTACTATATTTTTCACTAAAGAAGATATTGAAATAAATAAATCTCTTTCCTGCTTTATTATTATGTCGATACATCAACAATTCAATTGCTTCCGACGGACTGAGTGGAGAATATTTTCGGTTTTGATCTTTTTAACTGAAAACGTTTTCTTTCGTCTTTGTCCACTGAATTTCATCAAGCAAGAAGCCCAAATTTTAAATGGATGAGCTTGAAAAGTTTTTCCTCCATGTATATGCATCTCAATGGAGATGCCATAAGCATCTGGAAAGACGAATTTCAATGTATATCTGCACATTCAAAGCTACTTGAAGTTTGAACACGAAGGATCACAAGAAAGCTTGGATCCTTAAAGGTCTTCCTTGAAGAATGAAGAATTTCCAAGGAATGGCGTGGCCAATTTTTCTTTTTCTTTTTTCTTTTTTACTATTTTTATAAATCGTTTTTCATTTGGTTTAGTTTTTGTGATAAATGATTGGTTAGGGAACATCTGTTCATAGAAGTAGAACCCTAGACAATTGATGGAATTAAGTGCCCTTAATTTTAGTAAAATTTTAATAGAAATGTTTAGCATCTACGAACTAGATGAAACTTCATAAAATAAGTATATAACCTTCGTTAACTGGCAAAGCGATTTCAATCAAACTCCATCACGTTCGAAACCACTAACTAAAACAAGAAACTTCACTGAGATTCACAAGCGAAAGCTAACAAACCAATGGCTCAACCATGCCCCTAGCTCATCCCGTACTTCACCTGATATTAGTAAATAGCAACTATAGCCACACTATATTAGGCATCTCACATCACCGCACAATTATTCGGGGGAGACTCGGATGGACGATGATAACCATAAGAAGTATGCGGGGGCAGATATGGTGGAACAGACGCGTCGTCATGGACGTAACTATTGACATTGTCAAGACCCCAAGAATAATACTGCCCCATACTAGTGTGATAAAAATAATCATATTCCTGCCGGAGTGGTCACGGGTACGATCTCACTCGCACTTGATCGTAATCACCACGATAGGCGAGAGCGCCATGCCTGTAGCTTGCTCGCCATGGATTGTCTTCACTAGAATTGTAATAATGGTCGTCGCTTTGGCTGACACTCGAGGATCTCCGCTGAGACTCCATCAATGAGCTCCGAGAACTCACTCGGGATTGGGACTTGCTTGAGGATCTCCAGCTCACCGGAGACGTGGCAACATCCCGATAGTTCCGTTGAGGCTCTGTTGAAATATAATACGCGGAAACAACATGATTTTGCAATTTACATCAACGCGAAATCACCAAAGAAATAAACAAGAAATAATAAGAATACCCGAAATTTATGTAATTTGGTCCGAGTATCGGTATCTATATTTACGGGGAGATTCAACAGCAAATAATCTAATTATAATCGGAGAATCAGGGTTTACAATCACTCACATGTTCAAGTATTTTTTATACCTAGATTTAACTTCAAACTCAAAATTTTTATAAATAAATGACTCACTTAAGCATAAACTCATGATATAAAATTATCAAGCTCAAAACAAAACGCTTTATGTACAGCTTCCCGTGGCTTCTATATTCTCCTACGTGCGGCTCCTTTTTCACTTGTACGACTGCGGCGGCTCCTTTTATTTCGTGGGGGGTTTTTCTTAAGCCGTTTCACGCACACCAAAAAGGGAAATTCGTGTGCCCAAAGGTCAAATATTTGACCTGGGCTCACCACTCTTTTTTTCAAATATTTGACCTGAGCTCACCAATTCTTTTTTCAAATATCTGACTTGGGCTCACCAGCTCTTTTTTCAGCTCCACGTGCAGAGAGGTTTGGGCAGCTTTTCTTCCCGGAGACTTGCCTTTTATTTATATGTGTGCCTAAAAGTCAAGACTTGACTTTGGCCCCATGTAACACACCTTATTCGGCCTCCTCCTCAGATAAAGAAAACTTTGCTCCCCTTTTTTGTTTATACTATTATTTCCTCCTTCATAAATCTTCAAGAATCCAACGAATTTTTTTCATCCAATTTAAAATTTATTTAAAAAATTTTGATCAACAAATTCGATTTAACAAATCATTATCCGAATTTAAACTCAAGATATTAATTTAATAGGCTTTACCAGTGAGTTTACCGATGACGTGGTGACGTCTCAATAGGTCCTGCTCGACGAGACTTCTCAAGAACCCCGTTTCCCCTTGAGCACGTTCCATGCTTTGCTAAATATGTTTTCCTTGCTTCTCGATCCCTGCTATTGGATGACATTGCGACTTCGATTCTCCAAAAGCTCGTAAAGATAGTAATATAGCAAGTCGACTATGTTTACATAGCGGGAGAGTTGCGGAATGCTTTTTAGTTTGGTACCAAGTGCATGACATATATATCAAGAAGATTTAGAAGATTGTTCGAAATATTGTTTCACGAGATCATGTGGGTACCGGTAACAATATTGAAATTTCCATGTACATTATACGATGCAATGTGTACGTCATCCAACAATAAATTACCATATAGTTAAATGAATGCAATTGAGTAATGCAGCAATATGCCTAGTTGACAAATGGGAAAATGAGTACTGAATGGTCGTACATTTGTTTGTGGACCGTATCTCATGACTATATATTCGGAGACATTACGTAGCCTGCAAAAATACACATCTCTCAATCCTGCCCGTGTGGTTAACTTATTTCCTTTTTCATTCGTGTCCTTCATTTGGCAACTGGTGGATTCACATTCACATACCTAAAATCATGGAAGTTGGATATATTGACCTAACTTAATTGTACAGTATTAGATGGGAGAGTAGGCTTTCCCAGGTGCTCAGACGGACGGGTATGTGAACAGCAAAAGCTTTGCTACTTCTCGTGCAATGTTGCGGGGTATTGTAAATATGTAGCGGTGAAGTTTTGAAATATATTTTTGATATTATATGTCAAACAGCAAACCTTGAGCAAAAATGAATTTAGTTATGTCTAATTAATCAAAACCAAGTCAACAATTGACTAAAAAAGGCAGAGTTTGCTCCCCACGTGAAGAAATAAATTCCTTTGAATGGTTCTTATAAGAATGGAACGAAACTATATTAATCCCTGATTATCTCCTATAAAACTTCTGAATTTGTCCTGCTATATTTTTTTCGGAATGATTTTGGGTAAAAGTATCTAAGTTATGCAATACGTACTTTAACGTAGCATTAGGGGAAAACAATTTGATGGCATTCCATTAAATTATCCGGCAATGGTATTTTAGATCCAAATTGGAATATCATTCGAGTTTAGCTAGTTTGAGTACACAAGATTACATATACACACTGTAAGAGTTTTTCTAATTGTGGACTACATTAATTGATATTGTAATTTACCGTTTAATGTTTATCGTTTTACGGGGTTTGGTCTAAGGTGAGATAGTAGGTTTCTTAATTAGTCTAATATGGGCTGGCTAGTGTAGGCCGAGTTGAGCCTGGCCCGTAATGAGGGGGACTGGCTGGAAACTCTATAAATAGTGCTCAAGTCTTTCCTCTAACCCGAATTCTCACATATATCCTCACCTAAGGGGCGTTTACCTAACGCTACACGTGAGGGGGCCGCCTCATTGAGCCAATGATATGGAGGGCAATAGAGGAGAAGGACTTGCGCGTGGAACATTGTGTTTCCGCTTCCGCTTCAAGAACAATGGATCCTAAAACAGGTGCGTCAATTCTTTATACTCAATCGCACGTGTGCTTGTTCTAGTTATGGAGATCTTGGGGTTTGCGCAATATGCGTCTAACATGTGGTATCAGAGCCTCCATAACCCTAGAACACGAACGCAATTGATTTTGCCCTAATTTGTACGGATTAACCCTAATTAGTGCGGATCTTGCCCTAATTTGCGATTTTCGAGACTTTTCGTTCAATAAAAATTAAATTAAATTATATATTCGGATTGGGATCGACGAGATGAAGAAAACCGTGGGCGGCGCGTCACCGGAGGAGGCCGCACGCGCCCCCACGCGCGGCCACGCGCCTCCTGCGTGTCGAACACGCGCCGCGCGTGTGCTCCACGCGCCTCGCACTCAGGAGGCGCATGCGGGCGCGTGGAGACTCCAATTCGAGCGTGGTTGGCGGCGACGGACTCGTATGCTTATTTCCTACGTCATGGTGTATTTATTTTATATTTTTAATGATTTTATGGATATGAAAATACATGCAAAGCCCTAAATACGTGCTTTTAGTGTATTTTTTTTTGCGTATTTTTCTTGTATTTTTCTGTGATTTAGAAAATACAGGTGCCGGGATACAAGTATGTTATCACATAAACATTATAAAAGTGTGATTCATTAATAAAAATTAAACTTGATTGTATTTTATTAATGAATAAGGCAATATAATTAGCATGGCATGTGATTTGAGTGATATGATGCCCCTATCACTAAAGTTAAATCACATGTATATGATGTATGTGAGATGTAAAGATTATATCCCTGGGATGAGAGAGTTTCAAGGATTCAATTGAGTTGTGACCGCCAAAGTGGCACACTTGGTTGAGTTTGAGAAATTTCGATCTCATATATTAATTGGGATGTCTCCTGGTCTAATGCATAGTCATACTCCCAAAGGAGATGATTATGTATTAGTTCATGGAGGGATACATGATAGTGTGATGGAGGAGTGACCGATCCTAATGGTTCATATACCCAAATGTGATGAATTCACGAAGATTGGAATATATTCTCATAACCCTTATCATGTGGAGAGTGTACAATTGCTTGTTATGTATTCTGCCCAAATGTGATTATGTGATTTTGCATGTAACTCTCTGGATGTGTACTTGTGCGTCAAGTTACACAATGCTCACATGATGCTAATTGTATATATTGCTTGTCTTTCAGTCACCTTTTCTGTAAATGGTAACTCTGTCACCATTGAGGTTCTTACTGGTTCGAATTTTAAGAGATGGAGAGAGGATTTTCTGTTTGCTATGGAGATGGCAGACGTTCATATAGTTCTTACTGCTGATCGGCCGACAGATTTGATTGCCGAGAATACAGAGGCTCAAAAAGCAAATTTTGCTACATGGGAAAAGAGCAATAGAATTTGCTTGCTGTCCATGAAGCGTTCCATTCAGGAACACTTAAAAAGTGGTTTGCCTGCAGACTGCAATGCTAGGCAGATGATTGAAGCTTTGATGGCTAGAAATCGTGTGTCGCCTAATGCTGAGATAGGGACACATATGCAAACACTTTTTACTATGAAGTATGATGGTTCTGGTGGAGTTAGAGATTATGTTCTGAGAATGGTTGATTTGCAAATAAAGCTTCAGGTTCTCAATATTGAAATTCCTACTGCTTGCATTGTCCATCAAGCTCTAAATACTCTTCCTCCTGATTTTGGGATTATTAAAACCAATTATAATTCCCAAGATGAAACCTGGTCTGTTAATGACCTGATTGCAAGGTTGGTGGCAGAGGAAGAGAAATTAAAGAAAGATAAAGGACATATTGCTCTTTATGCTTCTAGTTCTGCTAGTGACAAGGGTAAGAAGGTGAAAACTTATACCCATAAAAGCAATTCAGAAGTTGCTGGTCCCTCCAACAACAAAGGAAATTCTGAAGGAGCGGGTCCTTCTAACACTCTGGGTCCTAAGAAGGCAATCACCAAGAATGATGGTGTTCTTTGCTACTTTTGTAGGGAGAGAGGACACGTGAAGAAACATTGTAGCAAGTTTAAGGCTTGGTTGTCTAAGAGAAATAAGAGAGAGCCTAAAGGTAATGATTCTTTGGCATTAGTTTATGAATCCAATCTATCTGAAGTTCCGACCAATTCTTGGTGGCTAGATAGTGGTGCAACTAATCATGTTGCATTTACTATACAAGGGTTCATAAACCGAAGGACGCCAACTCAGGATGAATCAAAGCTCACTGTTGGAAACAACGTTGGAGTTTACGTTTACGTTGAGTTCGTGGGAGATGTTATTTTGATTTTAGATTCTGGTTTTCGGATGGTGTTAAGAAACACTTTTTACATACCTTCTTTTAGGCGGAATTTAGTTTATGTGTCTTGTTTGGACATGTGTGGATACTCTTTTGAAATAAAGAGTAATACTATTTCCATGTTTTTTGATTCAAATAAGATTGGGTGTTGCAATTTATCCGATGAATTATATCAATTGAGCTTATCTCGCAACGACATATACGTTGCTTATTTCGCTGAAAATGTTGTTTCCAAAAGACCTCTACCTAAGGAACAGTCTTATGCATTGTGGCATAAACGTCTTGGTCACATCTCTAAAGACAGAGTAAAAAGGCTTATAAAAGCTGATATCTTGCCTACTCTTAAAGATGATCAAGAGACTTGCGTAGACTGTTGTAGAGGTAAGATGACTAAGATAAAGAAGAAATCTGTTGTACGAAGTTCAGACTTGTTGGAGGTTATTCACACTGATATTAGTGGACCATACACGGCTACTTTGTGCAGAAATTTTTATTTCATCACATTTACTGACGACTATTCCCGATATGGATACTTATACTTGATTAAAGAAAAGTCCGAGTTTCTTGATAAATTCAAGATTTTTCGGACTGAAGTGGAGAAACAGTTGGGAAAAGTTATTAAGATTGTCAGATCTGATCGTGGTGGTGAGTATTTTGGTAGGCACGGTGATGCTGGACAGCTTAAAGGGCCATTTGCTAAATACTTAGAGGATTCTGGGATAATAGGTCAATTTACTATGCCTGGAAGTCCTGAACAAAATGAAGTAGCTGAAAGGCGGAATCGTACTCTTATGGATATGATGAGAAGTATGATTAGTAGGACAAATTTACCTAATTTTCTGTGGGGAGAAGCTTTGAAAACAGCTCTTTATATTCTAAATCGTGTTCCTACTAAAGCAATTCCATTGACCCCTTTTGAGTTGTGGACTGGGCGTAAACCAAGCTTGAATCATCTTAGAGTTTGGGGATGTCCAGCAGAAGTGAAGTTATATAATCCAACATTGAGTAAACTGGATTCCAAAACTACTCGATGTTACTTCGTGTCTTACCCAAACCATTCAAAGGGGTATCGCTTTTATAACCCTAATGGAGGTACAAGAATTGTGGAATCTCAGACTGCAAAATTTCTAGAATTTGATGTAGCTGAAAAGGGTAGCTGCTCACAAGCTATCGAAGATGATAGTATGGTGGGGATTACTGGATCTATGTCTCATCCTGTGCAGACAATTATGGAGCCTCATGTGGCTCATGATCCTATTGTTGAGACAGTTCCTGATGAAATTCCTCAAGCTCCTCAAATTCAGAATGAGGTTGACGTAGCTCCACTCAGAAGATCAACTAGAGAAAGACGTTCAGCTATACCACCAGACTATCTAGTCTACCTGGGAGAGCATGATTATGACATAGGCTGTGTTGTTGATCCCGTGACTTATACTGAAGCTATCTCATGTCCTCAATCAGATTTGTGGTTAGATGCGATGAAAGATGAGATGCAATCTATGAAACACAATAGTGTTTGGGAGCTTGTTGAATTGCCTGAAGGTTGTAAACCTATTGGCTGCAAATGGGTATTCAAGACTAAAAGGGATTCCAAAGGAAAGATTGAAAAGTTTAAAGCCAGACTGGTAGCTAAGGGTTTCACTCAAAGAGAAGGAATAGATTATGAAGCAACATTTTCTCCAGTTTCTTCTAAAGATTCCTTTAGAGTGATCTTAGCATTGGTAGCTTATTACGATATGGAGTTACACCATATGGATGTTAAGACTGCTTTTCTAAATGGAGACCTTGATGAGGAGGTTTATATGGTGTAGCCTAAAGGTTTTGTAGTAGATGACTCAGGTCAGCTTGTTTGTAGATTGAAAAAGTCTATTTATGGCCTTAAGCAAGCTTCTAGACAGTGGTATTTCAAGTTTCATAGTGTTGTGACTTCATTTGGATTTATTGAGAACAAAGTAGATCAGTGCATATACACCAAGGTTAGTGGGAGGAAATATATTTTTCTCATACTTTATGTAGATGATATCTTGCTTGCTAGTAGTGACATTGGTTTATTGCATGAGACAAAGCGGATGTTATCGAAAAATTTTGACAAGAAAGACCTTGGTGAGGCGTCTTTTGTTCTTGGCATTGAGATCCATAGGGATCGCTCAAGCCGTTCATTGGGTTTATCTCAGAGGGCATATATTGATCGCATTTTAGAAAGATTCAATATGCAGGATTGCAAACCAGGAATTGCTCCTGTTGTTAAGGGTGATAAATTGAGTCTTTCACAATGCCCTAATTCAGATTTTGAGAAAGCTCAAATGAAGGATTTGCCTTATGCTAGTGTGCTTGGAAGCATCATGTATGCTCAAGTTTGCACTAGGCCAGATATTGTTTTTGCAACAAGGCTTCTAGGCAGATATCAGTCTAATCCAGGACGCGATCACTGGGTTGCTGCCAAGAAGGTTTTAAGGTACTTAAAAAGAACAAAAGATTATATGTTGATTTATAAATATGTTCCAGACCTGCAACTAGTAGGGTATTCAGATGCAGATTTTGCTGGTTGTCAAGATGATAAGAAATCAACGACTGGATACATATTTATGTTGGCAGGAGGTGCAGTATCATGGAAGAGCGAGAAACAGAAATCCATATCTTCTTCAACCATGCAAGCGGAGTTTGTAGCATGTTTTTCAGCTGCTACTCAAGCTATTTGGCTCCGGAACCTTATTAGAGAGTTATCAGTTTATGGTTTTGTGGATAGACCCATACAGTTATATTGTAATAATAACTCTGCAGTGTTGTTTATTAATAACAACAAAAGTTTAAAGGGGTCTAAACACATGGAGGTCAAGTTTTTTATTATAAAAGAATCAGTACAGAATGGTGACGTTGTGGTAGATTATATTCATACAGATGATATGGTTGCAGACCCACTAACTAAAGGCCTACGCCCGTATGGGCCTAGGAGCATCTTGGGATGCTGTTATTTAGTGGGAGCTGTGTTTTTATTTTTCTTTGAATAAAGTCTACATCTGTTTTGTTACAATTTAGTAACACTTTGATATATATATATATATTGTTAAAAGTCTCAAGGTATTACTTAAACCTTGAGTGAAGGCTAGGGGCATCCGGGCATCCGGTTATTAGCCTTGTGCATATGTCTTGTGATACATAAAGAAAGGTTAACCGTAAGGACAAGACATATGTGGGTTCATTGGAACCATATAGCATTCTCTAGTGGTACAAGTTTTTGTGACACCTAAAGTTAAGAGAATGGTGACTGACAAATGGGGTCTCTCTATGAGAGATGTTATCCATTTGCCACACTACCATATTGAATCCATATCAATAAAGTTGAGAGCACTTGTGACCATGGAAGGCTCTGTGTGTATACATGCAGTTACCGCCATGATTCGGTATTTAAAACTTTATGGGATAGGATTGACTATTAAGAATTATCTCTGGACCAATGTGCGCACATACAATACGATTTCAATTAATATAGTCCAAGTGGGAGAATGTAAGAGTTTTTCTAATTGTGGACTACATTAATTGATATTGTAATTTACCGTTTAACGTTTATCGTTTTACGGGGTTTGGTCTAAGGTGAGATAGTAGGTTTCTTAATTAGTCTAATATGGGCTGGCTAGTATGGGCCGAGTTGAGCCTGGCCCGTAATGAGGGGGACTGGCTGGAAACTCTATAAATAGTGCTCAAGTCTCTCCTCTAACCCGAATTCTCACATATATCCTCACCTAAGGAGCGTTTACCTAACGCTACACGTGAGGGGGCCGCCTCATTAAGCCAGTGATACGGAGGGCAATAGAGGAGGACTTGCGCGTGGAACATTGTGTTTCCGCTTCCGCTTCAAGAACAATGGATCCTAAAACAGGTGCGTCAATTCTTTCTACTCAATCGCGCGTGTGCTTGTTCTAGTTATGGAGATCTTGGGGTTTGCGCAATATGCGTCTAACACACACACCATTGACAATCTCGAGCTGGTATATTTTTATGAAAACTGAACTATTACAACAGTTCTTCATGTCCAAACAATGCATGTAGATCAACTGAATGCTTCCAAAAGAGGTAACATGAAGGCAATTGGAGGAAAAATAAGTCGCAAAGAACAAGCCTAAACAATTAATTACGTATTCCAGAGTGGAAATTGGATGTATGTAGTGAGGTCATATTGGATATATCTACCACTATATAAATATAGAATTAGACAGACTAGACATGCGTGCGCTCATGGTCCTAATTTTTGCGGTTCATGCACTTTGATCTGTTCTTAATTTTAGATGAGGATGTGGTCCATACGAGTTCTAAATTGTTTCTTTGGCCGATTTGTTACATAAGCATGAGATAACTAGAGGGGAATGGAATTGCTTGTAGTGAATCAGAATAGCGATTGATTTGAAGATCACTGCATTTGATAATACATCGGAATTGGAAAGTATGTAGTAATGGGTGTAATTTTATCGTTTTAAATTGCTATATAATAGTAAATTAGGTAAGTATGTTTGCCATATTATGTCCAAACAACAGTTACCAAATACGAAGCTTAGTGCACATGTCAATTTACCTCTGACTGTCAACTCATTCCCATGCCTTATCGCTCATTTCCACTTTCCCGCGTGTTAACGAAAAATGCAGTAATAAAACAATTTTTATTCCCCATTTTTATTTCCATTCCACCTCGCTCCAATCAACCAAACGATGCCAAGAAAGCGTCCATTCCCATTCTAGGGATTTGATTGAAGATAATGCGGGGTTTCTCTAGGTGAGCTTTTCCGATTTTAGGCCTCTTTGCGTTATTATATTTATAGCACAATCTCGTATAGCTGATATTAATAAAATTCTGAAAACAGGTGTATGGACATACATGCGTTCATGGGCTGAGCATTTACTTATTTTTAAACCCTGCTAAGACATGGAGAAAATATTGGCCACACAAGTTGCGCCAACGCAACAAATTGAAAGCCCATCCATTGAGCAATATGTGTCCATAAAAAGCTTACTTATCAGGCTATTCTTCCTTCGTTTCTCTCCTCTCACAGACTTGCACCTTCATTTCTCTTCTTCTTCTTTGCCATTTCTCCCTTCCTTTTTTTTTTTTTTAATTACTTTCTTTCCCTTTGACCTATGGCCAGTACTTGGTTGTGGCCGGTGACTGGCCACAAGCTAGGGTTGCTCTCGCCAAATCTGACGAGGGGATTTGGTGAAGGTTGACTCTCCCAACTAGGGTAAGGGTCACTCGCACTATATCTGTCAAGGACTAAGCCCTTGTTAGATCCGGAAGCTATGGAGGGAGGGATGACTCAGAGCACAGAAGATCTCAAGGATGTAGGGGCTCGGGGTCATGAGTGATGACAATGAGCACGGGAGACTTAGGCTTGTTCTTGGATCCAAGGACCGCAGGGGCAAAGGACGATTTCAATGGTGGAGCTGTTGTTGGTGGGGAAGGCACAAAGGTCGAGCTCAAGTGAAGGAGAGGCCGGGTGAATGACGTTGTTGTGCCCCGTGCAAGTGAGGGGGAGGGCCGAAGGAGGAGAAGGGGTTTACGGAGGAGAGAGACCATCCGTGGCTTGCAAAAAGAACGAAGAAAGCAGTGGGAGAACAGAGAAAGGGCAAGAAGATGAACACATGTTGTTCAATGAATAAGCTTTCAATTTGTTGCGCTGGCACAACTTGCACAACAAATATTTTCTCCCAAGGAACATGTAGTAGCATTAATGCTGCAATCCAGACACTTGGTGGAAATTTAGTTGCTCTCGGTCAACATCAAGTTCAACGAGTGATATCACACATCGAGGATTTGTTTTGCACTTAGCATTCAACACAGCACATATTATTGATTTATATTAGAGTAATATTTTAAGCATCTTAAATTTTGATTGCTTCAATTTGGTAAATTTTCAGATTTGATTATATTATCTAAAATTTTAAACTTCAGTTACACTTTTGCCATTAGTTTAGAATTTTAAATGCACTAATCTATAAATAAAAGTTGACGGTCTGAGCACTCTTTGCATGGAAGGGGTGTATCAATTTTTATCATTTTTAATTCTTCAATTTATCATTTGTAATGATGTTTTGGCAATTTGTGCACTCTTACTTATATTTTAAAATAAAGGTACTTTGAGTACTTATTCTAATTTGGTTGAGTTAATTTTTTCGGTTTTCTGTAATTTTTTTTACTAATTTATTGAGTTGACTTCATTTGAAATACCTATTTGTAACAAATATTAATTAAAAATAATAAAATTTATTGAGTTGATTTTATTTAAAATACCTATTGTAAAAATATTAATTGAAAAATTAGAAAACTTATTGAGTTGACTTTATTTGGAATACTTATTAGTAACAAATATTAATTAAAAAATTTAGATGCATAATAGTGAAAAATTCACTTCCACCACTCAAAATTGTGGTGCTATTATGGAACATTAAGTTCGTATTTCATATAAATGAGTCAAAACAAGTTATGTTGATTATTTTTTAATCAAAATCACATGGGTCAATTAGAGTCTAATCATTTTCGAACCAATCCACCATTCGATAGCCCAAGTGCTACTTAGGAAGAGGGTTTCCTCGAGAGAGCGACTTGCATGCCATTTTGAAACATGAGCGTTCCCATTTTAAGTGCATTTTTTAAGAACACATGTCACTTAATGGATGATCTTTTAATTTGTTACACCGACACAACTTATATATTCAATATTTTCTCTCAAAGAGAACATCTAGTAGCCATGTAGTAGCATTAGCGTTGCAATCTAGACACCCGGTGGACACTTATGTTGCTCTCGGTCAACAAGTTCAGTTATATCTAAACAATCACACTATGAAAAAAATTGTTGTGTGCATTTATTCTTTTTTTACTTCTTTTCTACACTTTCCATCCATCACATATTTGATGAAACGATTATGGGGACATTACAATTATCAAATCTGCTTATTGAAATGTTGTCTAAATTTAAACCCAAAAAAAATAAAATAATGATGATGATGATGATGATGATGATGATGCCTAAGTGACTCTACACAATGAATGAGTGGTATCACACTTTCAGATTTTGTTTGCGTTTAACATTCAACACAACACATATTGATGATTTGTACTAGAGTAATATTTTAAGCATCTTCAATTTTGATTGCAAACTTTCATATTTGATTATATTATCTTAAATTTTAAAATTCAGTTACACTTCTGCCATGAGTTTAAAATTTTAAATGCACTAATCTCAAAAGAGTTGGCGGTCTAAGTGTTATTGCTTCCCCACTCTCCTCAATTAAAAGAAAAGGTTGAAAGGGCCTAAGCACTCTTTGTACGGAAGGGGTGTATCAATTTTTGCCATTTTTAATTCTTCAATTTATCATTTGTAATGATGTTTTGGCAATTTTGGTACTCTTACTTTTGTTTTTTTAAAAATGTACTTTGAGTAGTTATTCTATTTTAGTTGAGTTAATTTTTTTCAGTCTTCTGTAATTTTTTTTACTAATTTATTGAGTTGACTTCATTTGAAATACCTATTAGTAACAAATATTAGAAAAAAAATTAAGATGCATAACAGTGAAAATTTCACTTCCGTCAGTCAAAATTATGGCTCTATATTGGGACATTAACTTTGTATTTCATATAAATGAGTAAAAAAAAAAGTTATATAGGTCATTTTTTATCAAAATTACATGGATCAATTAGGGCTTAACCATTTTCGAACCAATCATTTGACAGCCCTGAGTACTACTTCGAAGAGGGTTTGCTCAAGAGAGCAACTTCATTTCAAAGGAAATCAAGGACGGGTATTGCAAGAAGCCGTGGAGTTTCCTTTTCAGACATGAAATTCGACGAAACTAATGACCCGAGATGCTTCCGCGAAGCTTCTTGGAAAAAGTGGAAAAAGAAAGAGAGGCAAAAAAGATTGGTCAAATTAAGTTCATATAAGGTGAAGAGTGAGAGTTTCTCTCTCTCATTGAGTTAATGGGACTGTCAAACCATCCTAAGATAATTATAAAGAAAGCCAACGGTGGACCCAAAAATGGAGAGTTCACTCTTCCTCTCTCGGTGTCGAATAGGCACCGCGTCAAAAAGACAAATGCTAAAAAGGAAAAAAAAAAAAGAAGGACAAAATAGCATAAATATTAAAAAAAAAAAAGGATTGAAATGATTTCAGAAAAGTAAAAAATGTTAGGGGCAATAAGGGGTGGCTTTGCATCCGTGAGGGCGACTCACCTAGAGATGGACGGAGGTAATGCCCCTTGCAGCGGTGGGGCACAATTTGTTGGATAGACCCTTGTTGGGGCCCAATGATGGTTATTGCAACTTCTATTGTGTGAAGGCTCGCTGCCCTCGATTGGACCTCGATGAGGATCGCCAACCCTTATTGGGACGACATATAAACCCCAATTATTTCTCCATTCCCAAGCTCTCGTCTCTTTGCAAACTTCATCCTTTTCTTTGTTTTTTGTTTTTCATATTTGATGTTTATTTTTCAATTTTTATGATTCTTACTTATTTGTAGTGTTCTTCAATTTTGTGATGTGACATTTCATGGTACAATTTTGTGTTTTATCAAAAAAGATTGAAATGACAATTAAGGGAAAAGTACTAAAAAAATATTTAAACATACTATATTAATACCAATTCACTTTTAAATCTTTAGATTAGATTAATTTAATCATTGATTTTTTATATTTGTGACAATTGAGTCCAATCCATTGATTTGAAAGTTGGCTATCTTATAAGGTGTGATTCGCATTGACGTGGAAATTTTTTAATTCTTTTTAAATTTTTTTCCTCTTTTCATTTTGGCTAGTGAGGGCTAGCAAGCTCTCCAAGCAGAAATATTTTGCAGTTAACATTGACATTTCCATATTTGGAGCTCCCCTGGTGAAACATATATGTCCTTTGTAGTTATCATCACATTAAAGCTTGAACAAATGCACAATCATCAAGCATATTTTAAGTAGATTAGATCATGAATGTCATGTATGTCTCCACAGACATAAGTCTCTCCTCATTCGATGATGAATGATTCACCGCCAACGCCCCTAAAACTACCACACCTGGGAACTTCCCTATTTTCCCTTTTCTTTTTTTCCTTTTCTTTTTTTTGTGATTTTCCTTCTCTTTTTCGCTCTTTTTTTCCTTTCCTTCTTACGAGCGGAGGAGCGAAGCGAAGCATCGGCCCGCACGCTATCCCATGATCATAGAGCAAGCTCGAGGGAAGAGGGAGAGATACGGACGGCTAGACGAGAGAGACGTTGATAGTCAAATCTCCCTTGAGATTTTGGTAGGAACGAGTTACGATCGCAGGCAGCGAAGAATTGGACCCGTGGCTGAATGGAGAGTCTTGAGAGTGGGGTGGTCGCGAACAACGGGCGACGGCGAACTTCGACTTCGACTTCGACTCCTTCCGCGGATCGGGAGGATCCATCAGCGAAGAGACAGGTTCGTACTTGGTGGTGGGACTTCCCGACGCGATTTCGCGTAAGGATTCCACTTCGTTAGCCGCAGCAGCGAAGAGTATCGCGTCCTTCGCGGACATATTCGAGCTTAGACTCCGTCTCTAGAATTGCTCGAATTCAGGAGCGCTGTCCCCACAGTCCCCTCAGTCGCCACGGCCCTTCTCTCTCCCTCCATGGCAACGAGAGTTGGTCGCGACCGTGTGCAACCACGGGCGAGTGACGACGGTACGGCGAATGTATATAGGAAATGTTGTAATAAACAACGGAAATTTCCCTAGTAATTGTTCATTGATCATACACCAGATGCCATGACTGATTGATTCTTCCTAAATGACTAGTATGTACATATATAATCAAATTAGACATCAGTAAATTTTTCGCTAGTGATTGTTCATCGACCATACACCAGATGCCATGACTGATTGATTATTCCTAAATAAATAATATGTACACAATAGAGTTAGATATCAAACTATCGAAATCACTAGCATTGCGTCGCTTGGTGGTGCGAGCATCTATAGGTATCACGTCCATAGCAAACGGGACAGTGACAGTAGCAAAGGGCAGACGACGTTATGTACCCGATGGAGCCTCGGGTCTCGGCCCTACGAGCTTCCTCCGAAGCAAGCTTCCAAAGCCGCTCAATCTTGAGGCTCCGCTTGACCGATCATCACCGACTCCTCTGGATGAGGAATGCCACGAGTGGTAGCAGTCATATGATGCAGAGGATGAGGGCCTCAATCAGGCCTATCCACGCCACGATCCACGCCTTGAGCTCGACTCGCACGGCTTCTTCCGAAGCCAATCGCAGCAGCCGCTTCATCTTGCGGCGCCTATCGTCCACTTGCCGGCCCCTCCGGCTCATGAGCCAGGCCAGCGGGAGCAGCCATGCAACAATGAGGGGGGCCTCGACCACGTCTGACGCCTCGACCATTGTGTTAGTGAGTGAGAGAGAGAGAGTGTGTGCTACTTTTATTACTCGGAATCGAAAGTAACTTTATAGTATGATGATGTTAGGTAAATATTTAACATTTGGTGTCACCGATTATTTAGCTGATTACTATCTATTTTAAACATATAGCTTATGAATGAAAGATATCACGGAATAATAAAACGGATATCACGAATTTTTCGATTTGCAACTTCTTGCTGAAATCAGGAATGGCGACCCTCATGCGAGCCATTTAAATTGCAAATAAAAAAGGAACTACGCTCGACTCAAATGTAAAATCTAGGGTTAATCATTTTATAAGTACTAGAGCATTATTGCACACGGAAGAAACTCCGCAGCCGCAGTTCATGGACAACAGAAAAGGATCGGGCACGACGTGCGATCAAGCACGCGCCTTTAACATTGATTTTGCCTCAATTCTACAGCGCTTAAAAGGATTCCGAGTATAAAAACAACAGCCGAGAGAGGAGGAACTTACGAGGACGTTCATGTACTTGGCTTCTCCATTCGCGTCGGCGAAGTTCGAGAGGAAATCCTTCGCGATTGCTGTCGGCTTCATCACAACATCAAATTGGATCCCGGATTCGCATAACGCCGCCGATCAATTACGCGCATAGCCACGAAAACACAACGCCAATTAATTACGCGCAGAGCCTCGCGAGTGAGGGTTTAGGTCAGGGAAGAGGGCGGGAGAGAGAGACTTGGCGGTAAATGAAGGTCGACGGGGATGGGTTTCTGGCGGGAAAATGCGAAGAAGAGAGACGGTGAGCCGCGATCCGGTGTGCGCGGACGCATTTTAGTCGGCGAGCCCGTCGCCTTTGAGCAACGGTCCTGATTCATCCTCAGTTTCGCGCCTCGAGCCCATTTGTCGGGCGGAGCCTTACCTGAACAGTGACAGTTCGATGAGAAATGAAAAAATAAGCCACATTTTCTCGTTAAGGCCTGCGTTTATATTGCTTATAATCATTAATCAATAAAAAATATTTTTATTACTAATAATTTTATGTCTAAATATTTTCATGAACAATGAAAAATATTTTCCACTCATTAATTCTTTTAAGTGATTATTTAAAAATATATATTTGTCAAATTATTCATTTTTCACGAAACAAACACACTCAAAATTATTGTATTCTCACATCGTGCTACGATGCTGCATTATAAACTCATTAAACATGAATCTAATAAGTTAACCCCAAAAAATGCTTTATATATATAATGTTAAATTACTTGATTATTTTATTGTGCCAGCCAAAAATCCACATTTTGAGGCGAACACCCTTTCCATGCATATCTAGTTTTTCAAGATCGCCAATAAATACAAATTTTAAGTTTAGATTGGTAATGAGAAAAACTATTACTTTGGCCATGCTTTGTCGTGTTTTAGATCATACAAGTGACAAAGTTTTAATAAGGGGCAAAAGGAATGGAGGGTCTTATAGCAAGAGCAGTTCGGGTCGAGGTGAGTTAGAAGACAACCTCAGCCCCGTAACGCACGATGTCCATTAAATCCTCCGCAAGTTTTCTATTACGTCATAGCACATGTCGGTATAAGCTCACATTAAGACCTTGATTTATATTAATGTAAAGATGATCTTTGTTGGGTCTTAGCTTTATGCTCTCAAAGCGCGTACGACACATTCAGCCTTTCCAGAGCGCCTAAATTAAGGTTCACTTACCAATGTTTTAGCCTACTCGTTTGCAGCTTGCTTTGTAGCTATATCTTACCGTCACCATTAACAGTAACATAGCAATCCTGGCATTAACAACATAGCAACCTTGGTGCTGCCAGTCGCAGCAAGTAGTGATCATTCACGCGGAATGACCGGCCAGGAAGGAAACACTCTTCTATCCTCAATTCTCAGCTTCCTTTTTTTCCTTCCTTGAGAGTGGCACGAGAATGTAACTTCTCATTTATAAGTCACCAGCAAATCCACAAAAGATAAATGAGTACAGGCAGTTCGGGCACTTAAAAGAGAGAAGGGAAAGAAAAACATAAAGCAGAGAAGCAGGGCAACTGTTGCCTGTAGCAAAAGGGGGCAACCTTCAAGCATGGCGTATGGTATCTCTCATAAACTGAGAACTTTCAATCAACTCTACTTTTTTTCTCGATACTTGATTTGCTGAGAATTAGCACACCAATCACTATAAGAAGTGCACCTGCAAAGCACTAAGAACGGGACTTTATGTGAAATTCGTGAAATCTGCATTCATAGACTAAGTGGAGTGAGAATCTCAAAAATCATTGCCTCCTTTCAATCACAATTTCACAACCATATCACAACCATAATGCGAGTCAAGATAGCAATGATTAAACCTAAACTCAAGTCATTATCAGGAACTAGGAAGTACGCAATGCCTTTTATCGCAAGGTGGAGACTACACCAAGAATCCCTGAACAACAGGTTTGCATGAAGCAATCTGGCTCTGTTCTTTAGCAACCACATTGATCTCAGAAGCTTTCATCTGAAATATAAAATCCTTCTCCATGCTGTTGTTCCCCACTTATGATGGCATAATTACCCTCAATGCATTCATAAGATAACAAACTCGGAAGTCATCTATTGCATAATTTGACTCCCAAATTTTGGCCTATTTGCCACTTTCAAGATTACCAGTTCCGATTCCATAGAGAGAATTCTTCTCTTGAGGGAACTAAATGCAGTCGTGATATTACTTGTGTACGTGAAAAAAACTTTTGATAGTTCCAGGTATAACAATAAGAGCTCGCCTCTTGTTTTAAACACAATAAAAAATAAAACCTTGAAGTACAAAACTTTGCAGAACAGGGCAGGAAAATAGTTAATCAAAGTACCTGGTATCTCAATGACTCATCAAATAAAAAGAACCCAGCTAATCCAGAAGTGAGGAAATTTGTCAAGAAGTTCGTAACTGTGGCTTGAAGAGACAAGAGACTCTTTAGGCTGTTGACATAACATCCCCAAATCGTAACAATGAACAGTATGACAAAACCATACTTAATGACCTGCTAACAAATTCGGATCTCTGAGTGTTAGTCCAGGAAAAATATGTCCAAGTTCATGAACAGCACAATTTATTAACAACACCAATCTAACGGCAACAGTTACTGGAAAAATTCATCACAATGATGTATCATGACAGAATAAATGCTTAACTGTGCATCTTAGATAATCAGTAAACACATAAAAAATATCACTAGAAAATCTGCTCCAACAGTCCAAAGAAATGGAGGAAGAAGAAGAGGATGAGGAAGAGATTCCTGTCAAATAACAGGCTTCAGTGCAGTGCAGTGACCAATCATTGTCAAGTCCTAGGAATCTAATTAACCGGACTCAGACATTGAAACTTCTCCCTCACAAAGAGAAACAAACATCTACTTCTTTTCACGTAATTCTGCCAGGGAATGACGACTTAACATTTAAGGTAGATACAACCAAATGAACTCCATTCATGGTAGAACTTAACTAGTTTGCTGCTAAAGCACCAGATCTCAGACTGAGTTGACTAGGAAATGCTGACATCCCCGGCTAATAACACTGCAAACAACAGATGCATGTACCCACTGGGAAAAAGAAGAGCAACAGGTAAATAATCAAATGATGCTTCTCTATGATCTCTCTCTTTGCAATTCTTCTTCATCCCGGTGAAGATATAAACCTGCCAGATACCAATCCAGTCTGCAAAGCTCACATTCGAGAAGATGCTTGTACAATAGTTATTGCTTCTAAATATCCGGTCTGCGTTCTCCGGATGCCCCAAACCCACCCGGCCCACCTGCTAGGTGTTCGGCACATTTTCTACTTCCTATGCTATCTTCTTTTAAATTTCACCAAAAATCTCTGCCCGCATCCCCATCTCATAAACCGAGATTTTGCACGAATTTCCTATGCTTGTCCCCTCCACTTTCGAAACTCTCCTCTGCTACTGAGCAGGCGTCAACCGATTGCCACAACAGGCCGCTCAGATAGCTTCCAAGCTTCCCTCTCGGTAATTCAACTACTCTCCGCAGAAGTAGTAGAATTGGCAGGACCTTTCCTTAATTAGAGCTCCCGCTAATCCTCAAACAACCAAAAATTGGACGTATTGCCGCGCACCGGCTACCAGCTGCAGCTCACATTGTGCCATGCAACGTCAAGTGCTTCAGCCGGAGATACATTAGGGAAACGGTCCAACACACACGCCAGATTTCAATTTGCATTAGCTGCAAGGATAGCACAGAGTGACCGAAGTATGTCCTGAATAAATAAATGGCTTACTTAGTGTAGGGCCAAGGGAGATACTTGAGTGAGATCTTGGTAAAAGGAGGGATTGTAAAGCAAGATATAGGATTATGTGACGAGCACACCTTCAATCACGATGCAGCGAATGTGCGAAACTAGGGGCCAATCTTTCCCTTTCTTCCGCTGGCATCTTTTCGCCAGCATAGGGCACTTATTGATAAATAGATTGGAAAGGGAGGATGACAAGCCCTCCGCTGGCATGGATCGAAGATTGAAGCAGAAATCTATGCGAAATTCTTTGAGACAAGTGAGGTGGTGGAGCCCTAAGTTATCCAGTGATTTTAGACCCGTAAAATAAATCGACAGAGAGGTAAGAGAAGCGGGCAGAATTTGTCCCTCTTTTGGGAAGGAATGGAGCTTAGGACATCCGATAATGGAGAGGTTTTCAAGGGAGCTCAGGCTATGAAGCGCTCTGGAGTTCAGGGACGTCAGATTCTCAAATAAAGAGATATGCAGAGAGGTAAGAGAGGTTGGCAGAAGCCCTATCTCAGGAAATGACTCTATATTTTTCTGTTCCCCAATGGAAAAAGTTTCAAGAGAGCATAACGATTGAAGACCCCAATCCTTGTAGCCAGTGATGAGCTTGTCACAATTAGAGAGTGAAAGCGAGACCAACTTGGAGGGTAAACCCCTCTCGGGAAATGACTCGAGTTGTGGACATAAGGATATTCTCAGTGACCGAAGCGAAGGAAGGAGAGCCTGCATGTTTTCTGGCAGATACTTTAGATGACAGCAATTATACAACTCTAATGAAGTGAGGGATGGGGCAGCCAATCCTCCCGCAGGGAAAGATCTAAATTCAGGGCAATTACAAATGGCCATCGAATGGAGAAGAAGTGATGAACTGTCTAAATTGGCAAGATGTTCCAAATTTTTAATCCCCGACAACTGAATATCTTTAAGTGAGGGGAAAATTTCCAGAGGAAAGGATATAAGTGTATCGCAGCTCCACTCCAAGTTTAGATATTGGAGAGATTCATGGCATCTGTGCAGTGGCAACTCTATTCCAGGACTGTCTTCAAGATTAGGTCTTGTCATGGTAGGAGGAAGAAACCTCAAGGGAAGGGTTGAAAGTCTCTTGATTCTCATATCTCGTAACTCAATGCCATTTAGGAGAGGCTCAACTCCAGAAACCTTTCCACAATCATCCAAATTGATTTTACGGAGAAGTGGTGCAAATGGTAGAGAAGACGTTAGCTGTGGGCACTTTTCAATGGACAAGGCTGTTAGAGAAGGGAGATGGCTGGGTAAACCTCCACTCAACTCAGGGCAATTTCTAATACAAAGCTCCTGCAGATGTGCAAAGGCAAGACCTCCTGTCTCTATTGCAAAAGAAGCCCACTCTTTCCAGCTACACATGTCAACAAATTCCAAGTACTTAAGTGACTGAAAAGGTATACAGTTGCTACCATTGAATTCAGTACCCACACTCGTAACTTCATCAAATCCTTTGATTATCAACCTCTCCAAAGATGGTAGCTGTCCTAAAGGAGGCAATGACACACAGTGCTTGCAAGATTCAAGACACACGACTAACATATTAGAGAATGAACCATGTCCCACCCAATCGGAAAATGACCTACCACTATAGAAATTAATGGCAAGCTCTCTCAAGTTCCAATGAGGTTGCAGCTTGTCCAATATATTTAAGCAATTTTGGTGCATAATATTGTTATCATAAACCCATTCTAGTACTAACTTTTTCAAGTACCTCTTTCCCTTCAAATTGACTATCTCGGCATCTTGGTAACTATCAACATTCTGCAAACCCTGTATGGAGAGTGTACCCATAAGATCCCTTAGCTCCCCTAGCTCCCTAACCCTGGTCCCACCGTTTTCGGTCAACACGAAATTAGTTAATATCTGCAAATTCTTCAGTCTGTTCATCCCCAACGGCATTCTCTTCAAGGATGTCTTCCTTATATCAAGATGACGCAAACAGGTTAGGCTGCCCATGTTGCTCGGTAACTCAATGAGAGACTCACAGTAAGCAAGAATTAAGGTTTGCAAGTTGTATAGAGCTGTAATTGTATCAGGCAATCTGATTAGACTCCAATTACAAGTGAGATTCAAATAGCGCAGATGCTTCAAACATCCAATTGAACTGGGCAACGTAGAGATTTTCAGATAATGAGACAAAGATAGCACCCTTAACCGTCTCAGGGTCGGCAACAGAACATGCAGTACCTCATCAGTCAACAAATTGTACTCGTAAAATCTCTCACGACCCACGTTTAGCGGCAGGAAAGTACGCAAATTCATTGTCCCGGCTAACACTCTAAATCTAGAAGCGACATCATATCGAGTTCTTACAAATGACAAATGGCGAGTGCTTGAGGACACGTGGTGTGCATTGCCTCCGTCCAAGCTAAAAAAAGAACGACCAGCTACATATCTTGCTAAGTCATTGACCAGGTCATGCATCGAAAAGCTCGATTCGACATCGCTTACTTCCAGGTCATGCATCGAGAAGCTCGATTCGACATCACTTACTCTATGAAGCAAAGATCTAGACACAAGATCATCGAAGCACCGATCACCTACTTGCTCTAATGTCCTGTCGTGAGGTTGTTCTATCAAGCCCTCAGCCATCCAAAGTAAGATCAGCTGGTCCTTCTCATATATACAATCCTTTGGGAAGACTGAACAATAGGCAAAACATCGTTTCAGTTGTGGAGGAAGGTAATGATAACTTAACAACAGCGCAGGGAGAATTCCATTTGGTCCAGGTGCCAAATTCCAAATATAACTCTCTGCAATACTTTCCCACTCCCTGATATCAGACTCACAGCGTAACAAGCTACCTATAGTCTTCAGCGCAAGAGGCAATCCATCACATCTCTTTACAATTCTTCGCCCGATTTCTTCAAGTCTCGTGCGCGCCTTGAAGTTTTGCTGGTCAAACGCATGTTTTGCGAACAAGTCCCAACATTCCTCGTCTTGCAACTTCCGTAAAGGGTATGTCGAGACGGCACGAGCAACCGATGCGACCCTCTTATTTCGTGTCGTCACGATGATTTTGCTGCCTCTTGCTCCATAGATAAAAGGAACTAGGAACGCATCCCAAAGATTTGAGTCCTCATTCCAAACATCATCCAACACCAATAGGAATTTCTTCCCTGTCAAGAAGTTCTTCAGTTGGAGCTGAAGCTGGTTGAGATTTTCAGTCTCCTTCTTAGATGAGGAGGAGAACTCCTCGAGAGCCGTCGCCGTCAGCTTGCAGATGTCGAATTGGTCGGACACGCAAACCCACGCCCTCAACTCGAAACTCCCCTTCACCGCACCATCGTTGAACACGAGTTGAGATAGCGTGGTCTTACCGACACCGCCCATCCCAACGATGGCCATCACGCTGGTGTTCTTTTCGCCCCGATCTGACAAGAGCAACTGGATCACCGCCTTCCTGTCCTTTTCCCTCCCGAAAACTCCCGATTCGTCGACCAACGAAGTCGTCACTCTAGGCGTCCTCTCGCGAATAATTTCCCCTAGGCCCAGCACTTCTCTCTGCTTCACTACGCTCTCCAATCTCTCCAGAACCCTCTCTAACTCATCCCCCAATTTACTCCCACGAGCGTCTGCAGCAAAGCTCCAGACCTTACAAACGAGAGCCCGAGGCTCGACCCCGGCTTCGCGCTTCACATCTTCAGTGGCGATCTCGTCGAACAGGTCGTCGGTGTCGTACACGGCGTCCTTGAGCTCGTCGAGCCACTTCCTGACGTGGTCGTTGGTCATCTGCTTCTCCTCCGCGTCGTCCAGCACGGCGTTCGCGGACAGGAGCGCGGCCTTCAG
The DNA here is from genome assembly GCF_046630445.1 of Rutidosis leptorrhynchoides. Taxonomy (NCBI): domain Eukaryota; kingdom Viridiplantae; phylum Streptophyta; class Magnoliopsida; order Asterales; family Asteraceae; genus Rutidosis; species Rutidosis leptorrhynchoides. Next base: position 36,689 of record NW_027266590.1, read on the forward strand.
CTTCTGCAGCAGCCTCCCCTTGCCGAGCTTGCGCGACCGGAAGAAGTCGACGACCTCGCGGGAGGCCATCCGGTCGAAGAGCACCTGGAGGAAAGCCGAGAGAAATGCCCCGCCGACGAGCGCCCCCGCCATAGGGAATTTGCAAATTTGGAAGAATTTTGAAGAAATGCGGAGTGGTCAACGCTGATTTTCCCTTTTTCTTTTTTTCTTCTATCTAACATGGCTTTAAGCCGACGCTGCTGTCTCCTCCGTTAGATTCGATTTGCTTAGAACCTGCTGACCGTCCGATCTGCACGTTAGGTTTAAATCCTTCGCCCTTTATCTCTCCTTGGACTTTTCATCAAATTTCATGCCCTCGTTCCCACGGTGGGTCACGGGACGAGAACTTGAAGCAAAAACAAGAAAGAATTTTAAATTTTTAACGAGAATTAATTTTTTTTCTTCTTCAACGAGTCGATTTATGAAACCGCTCGTTTTCTCAAAAATCAATAATCTAATGAAAAAATAAATTTAGAATTGATCTTAAGTCACATACCAATCACTAAATTTATATTACACATAAAATTGGTTGATTTTGATTCAGTTCATTTTTGACTCAACCCTCAACTTACCAGTTTGCTGGATCTAATTTTGGCACGCTAAAACAAATGATTCTTTATTAAAGATAGATTATTCACAAATCGAACAACCGTTAATGCAATTTGCAAATTTATGGAAATATAGCTAGTCAAGCATATAAGAGTACTTCACGCTCCTTTAATAATCTTGAGCTCGTGTATTCTCATGAAAGATGACCTTGTAAAATATTTCTTCATGTCAAAACGAGGTACGTAGATTAATCGAATTGAACTCAATCATAAGTTTGGTGGCCCAACCACCGCCAAGCCAACAAAAAGCCTATAGCACAAAACAATCGATCCTAAGCAAGCAATTTACTTTTGCCTAATTATTTAATAAATTTATGGAAAAATTTAATATTAGTTACATCGTGCTCCTAAGCAAGGACTCAACATGTAGCTAGCTAAAGTCATATGTTATAAATGGATTGTGAAGAAGTAGATTGGTGAGTATTAGTAATGCACAGATGTAATGTATTAATTGACGATCAACAAATAGGAAAACACACCCACCCATGGGCAGCGCGGATGGTGTGCATACTCTTTCTCATCGCCGAGGTCGAGGGTTTGAACTCTCTCATTGCATTTTATGACTTAACTGGGGGTCTTAGGGTGGATTACTAGGCCAGCTTTCCGAGGTTTTACGTTTAAATAGTGACTTGCGACGACGTCCAATGGTGCCACTAGGCATCGGAGGGCGGTGTGACCCCATAAGGGAGTCTCTAATGGCTCCTTAGTTACCAAAAAAAAAATAATAAATAGGAAAACACATGGATAAAAATTGGTAATTTAATGGTTGGTAATTTAATGGATTTGAGTATATTCCCCAACAAAAAGTCCCTTAACCATTATTCATGTACCGGTTCTTCCATTAAACTGAGTGATTCACCTACTTTCAATGGATTGAGTGGAGATCATTTTTTTGGTTTGATCTTTTTAACTAAAAGGATTCATCAAAATATTTAGACACTAATTAGTCACGAGACCCTCTTGATTATCACTTTATTATAGGCTACTATTTCTTTCTCAGTATCTCACTTATCTTATAGCATAACAACAAATAGACCATCGTCGCTCCATCTAGCACGAAAGTTGAATATCATGCTTTCGCTAATACGACATCAAAATTATTGTACTTGCAATGTTTATTAGAGGGCATACAGGTGTCATCTAAACGGCGGAATAATTATTTATTGCAACAATTGGACCCAAAAAGCTGTACAGTTTAACAATTTCCCAATCTTTTCGCCAAATTGATTTTATGAATTTTAAGTTTAGGTTGGTGATGAAAAAAGCTATTATTTTCGCCGCACATTGTCATGTTTCAAATCACACATTTAACCGAGTTTTCTGACGACAAGCTATTATTTCCTTTACCACGATAACAATAGAACAGCATGATTTCATCTATAGAGCCACATCCATGGATATATTTTTGTTATCCAATTATTGCAATGAGTACCACACGCTATAACGTAATTACCTTTTCGGCAAAGTAATTGAAAGATCCAACTCGCGCATTTCTCTTTTGTCAAAGCAGAAAATGAAAAAAAAAAGAGGATATTTTTCTCGATAAAATTTCAATTATACAATAAAATCAATTTTTTTTTTCATATTTTATAAATTAATAAAGAGCAAAAAGAATGGACAGTGTTAAAGAAAGAGCAGTTCGGGGTAAGTTGAGGACGACCTTGCCCCAGTAATGCCCGATGTCCATTAAATCCTCCGCATTTTAAAAAAAATAAAATAAAATTATAGCACGTGTCGGCATAAGCTCACATCAAGGCCTTGAGTTATATCAATGTAAAGATGATCTTTTAGCTTCACACTCACGAAGCGCGCACGACACATTCAGCCTTTGGAGAGCGCCTAAATTAGGGTTCACTTACCAATGTTTTAGCCAACTCGTTTGGCATGGTGAAAAGGTAGGATAGGATCCCATCTCTAAACACAAATCTGTCTTCTTTGCAGCTTGCCTTGTAGCTATATTGTACAGTCACCATTGACAGTAACATAGCAATCCTGGCTTAGCATCCTCGGTGCTGCCAGTCACGACAAGTAGTGATCGTTCACACGGAATCACCGGCCAGGGAGGAAACACCCTTTATATCCTCAATTCTCAACTTCATTCTCCTTTCCTTGAGAGTGGCACAAGAATGGAACTTCTGATCTCTACTAAGTCATCTGCAAATCCACAAAAGATAAATGAGAACAGGCAGTTCGGGCACTTAAAAGGGAGAAGGGAAAGAAAAGCATAAACCAGAGCAGCAGAGCAACTGTTGCCAGTAGCAAAAAGGGGCAACCTTCAAGCATGGCATATGGTATCTCTCATAAACTGAGAACTTTCAATCAACTCTAGTTTTCTTCTCAATACTTGATTTGCTGAGAATTAGCACGCCAATCACTATGAAAAGTGCACCTGCAAACCACTAAGAACGGGACTTCATGTGAATTTTGTGAAATCTGCATTCATAGACTAAGTGGAGTGAGAATCTCGAATCACTGCATCCTTTTAATCACAATTTCACAACCATATCACAACCATAATGTGAGTCAAGATAGCAATGATTAAACCTAAAACTCGAGTCATTATCAGGAACTAGGAAGTACTCGACACCTTTTATCGCAAGGTGGAGACTACGCCAAGAATCCCTGAACAACAGGTTTGCATGAAGCAAACTAGCTCTTTTCCTTGGCAACCACATTGATCTCAGAAGCTTTCATCTGAAATATAAAACCCTCCTCCATTTTATTATCCCCCGTTTGTGATGGCATAATTACCCTCAATGCATTCAAGAGATAATAAACTCGGAAGTTATCTATTGCATAACTTGACTCCTAAATTTTAGCCTACTTGCCACTTTCAAGATAACCAGTTCCGATTCCATAGAGAGAATTTATCTCTCGAGGGAACTAAATGCAGTCATGATATTACTTGTATCAGTGAAAAATACTTTTGACAGCTCCGGCTGTAACAATAAGAGCTTGCCTCTTATTTTAAACACAGTAAAAAATCAAACCTTGAAGTATATAACTTTGCAGAACAGGGCAGGAAAATAGTTAATCAAAGTACCTGGTATCTCAATGACTCATCAAACAAAAAGAACCCAGCTAATCCAGAAGTGAGGAAATTTGTCGCAAAGTTCGTAACTGTGGCTTGAAGAGACGAGAGACTCTTTAGGCTGTTGACATAACATCCCCACATTGTAACATTGAACAGTATGACAAAACCATACTTAATGACCTGTTGACATATTCAGATGTCTGGGTGTTAGTCCAGGAAAAATATGTCCGAGTTCATGAACTGCACAATTTATTAACAACACCCATGACAAAATATGGCAACAGTTACTGGGAAAATTCATCAAAGATGCATCATGACAGAATAAATGCTTAACTGTGCATCTTAGACAATCAGTAAACACATGAAAACATATCTTTAAACAATCTGCCCCTATAGTCAAGAAATGGAGGAAAAGGAGGAGCATGAGGAAAAGGATTCCTGTCAAATAACAGGCTTTAGTGCAGTGCAGTAGCCACTCATTGGTCAAGTCATAGGAATCTAAATTAACTGGACTCAGACATTGAAACATTTTTCTCGCAAAGAGAATCAAACATTTAAGGAGATACGACCAAATGAACTCCATTTATGGTAGGACTTAACTAGTTCACTGCAAAAGCACCAGATCTCAGACTGAGTTGACTAGGAAATGCTGACAACCGCAGCTAATGACACCACAAATAACAGATGCACTTACCCACTGGGGAAAAGAAGAGCAACAGATTCTCTGTTTTCTCTCTCTTTGCTATTTCTTCGTCCCAGTGAAGATATAAACCTGACAGATAACAACCCATTCTGCGAAGCTCACATTCGAGAAGATGCTTGTACAATAGTAATCCCTTCTAAATATCCAGTCAGAGTTCTCCGGATGCCCCAACCCCGCCCCGCCTGGCCTGCCTGCTAGCCTGCTAGGCGTTGGCGCGTTTCCTATTTCCTATGCTATCTTCTTTTAAATTTCACCAAGAATCTCTGTCCGCATCCCCATCTCATAAACTGAGATTTTGCACGAATTTCCTAAGCTTGTCCCCTCAACTTTCGAAAATCTCCTCTGCTACTGAGCAGACGTCGCTGATTGCCACGACAGGCCGCTCGGATAGCTTCCAAGCTTCCCTCTCGGTAATCTATTCAACTACTCTCCACAGAAGTAGTAGAATTGGCAGGAGCTTTCCTCAATTAGAGCTCCCGCTAATCCTCAAAGAACCAAAAATTGGACGTATCGCCGCGCACCGGCTATCGGCCGCAGCTCACATCGCGCCACGCGACGTCGAGTGCTTCTGCCGGAGATACATTAGGGACACGACCCCAACACACACGCCAGATTTCGATTTGCATTAGCTGGAACGATCGCACGATCTCGAGTGACAAAGCAGAACGGCGGGGGACAATCATGAATTAGCTCGCACGGACAAGCGCGCGGATGAGGTTGGGTTACCTGAGAGGAGAAGAACTTGGCGGAGATGGCGGCGAGAGCGGCCATGAATCCGGCAGCGATGGCCCACGCGTAGCCTCTTCCGATGCGAATCTCCATCGCAGCCTCGCAGGTCGTCGAGATCTGTTACAGAACGGAAGATGATGAACGGTTTGCAACGGATCGGAAAATTTTCCCGGAGAAAGCTGGAGAGGGGAAGAAGGGTTTTCCCGAGAAAACATGACAGGAAGAAAATCAAGTCGGGTCGGGTGAACGGCGGGTCTCTCACGGCCCAAGATGAGATCGATGGGCTTCATAAGGGAATGGGCTTTCAAAAATAAGTATAAATTTGACTTCTTTCTCCTGCTTCTTTCTATTTCCTCTTGTTTTTGCCCCATATTTTGGGCTTAAATATCTTTGGGATGCAACTTAAAGGTTTAAAGTATTTTTCATCAAATCTTGCTCTCACTTCATATTTTCTCAATGCGGGTGTGTCACAGGCACGTCATGCATTCACGATTAAAAATAATCACTCCGAAAACAAAAAGTCTTAGGCTTTTCGCACTCAGAAAAATTTCTTGCCATCTCCCGTCCATTTAACAAAGTTGGTGTAGAAGCGAGGAGGAGGACAATAGGTGGACGGCAAAGCCGGGGGGCTTGGCAGTGATGGGGATCTTCAGCCCAAGGTTCCCCCATAAGGTGCAAAATGGATAGGGATTCATTGGCAGCAAGCTCATTGTTGGAGACTCCAAGCGTGCACTTTGCCATGGTTGGCTACGGCGATGGCTTGTGCTCGAGGTTCGAGAAGGGAAAAGGGGTCAAAAGGAAGGAGAGAGAGAGATCGTGATAAATAAGTGGGCTCACGTGTGACACGTGCTACAAGATGAATAGACTAATATTTTTCTCAATTAACATCAAAATTGTATATAATATTTTCTCCTTATGACCGAGGGCTGGTGAGGCAAGCCTCACTAAGTCATCGACCCTAAATTTGGTAGTGATGATGCAACATTAATGATTAGCCAACGTATTATAACTCTGATTGGATTGAAAAAAAAAGTATTACAAATCTCATGTCGTTCTGCCTTATATATGTTATGCATCTCAAGTTTGTTGCGTCTTGTGCCAATATCAAGTATTTTAACCTTAATATGAAATATGTCATTCTCGATTAAAGTGTCAGATCACAAATTTGGGCATAGGTGTCCTAGGTTTTCTCCTTGGGAGCCGATAGTTGGCTCTTGGTTGTGATTAGTATTGTTCATTGAGTTCTTTTTTTTCCAAATCATTCATTTTTTTTGTGGAATAAATGGATTGCAATAATAATTTTCTTTTCAAATCATTCATTTTTTTTTGGAATAAACGAATTGCAGTAATTATTTTTTTTTCAAATCATTCATTTTTTATGCAATAAACGGATTGCAGTGATCATTTTTCTAGTACTATTTCATGATGCAATGTTTGCAATCCCCAAATCCACTATCCACTTTGATTTCTATCCCTATTTTCTCACCAAGAGCCCACCTACATATTTTCACCGTCAATTTCCAAACAATTATCCGTTTTCACCAAATCGTTTGCGTTTTCTTTTCATCCAATTCAATTTCGGAAATCCAAGATTTAGCCTGTATTTTACACATCCCGACTAATTTCCATTGCACAAGTCCTTTTTTACGAAAATAAAAAGGTATCGAGAAATTAATGTCTCCAAACAGAAAACATTAAAATAAACATCTCTCTTTATCATGACTTGGCGCTCGCGTGCATTACTGTCGGGGGGATGTATCCCAAGAAGATCCGATGTCCGATGTTTGACCCGGTCAAACCCACGATTTTTGCCTGCTCTGTAAAGTGTGATGCTATTGGCTAATGTCCCAAACAACGTGCGCATTACATTTACATGGGCAGCACCAACTACCGCGACGACGATGAGATCCGACCAATCCCAAGCTACATCAGACGTGCGCCATGACGTCATTCTTCCCCTCCCCCACCAAAAACAATTTTAATTTAAGAACATCTGTTCTCCCCGTATTATGGTTACACGGTCGCGTAAAGAAAGAGGGAAACACAAGTACTAACAAGTAAAAACTAGAGAGAGTTTATAAATAGATTAAGTCGGATATTAGTTGTCCATTGGTAAATAAAAAGATAAAAAAAACCACCGACAAAATAAAATCAGAAGAGGATCTCTTGATTCCTCTACATCTTCGATATAGATTTCCAAATTCGTTCATTCCTCAAGCATCTCATGTATTTTCTCTTTTATCGATTCATTAAAAAGGTAATATAATCTCACACTTCCGGATGTGATTGGGCAATCGGGACACGCCTAAGCAAAATCCGTCCCAATAAATTACACCCAAAAAAAAAAAGATTCTGGGAATATTCGTTTTCCCGGCAGACCAATCGAAGCCCGCGAGCCTCCTCCACATAAACCCCTCCTCCCCTCCTTTCCCAACCTTCTTCGACCTCTCTCTGGTTCGCGCGTTCCGCCGCCGCCGCCGCCGCCGCCGCCGCCGCCAGCTAAGTTTACGTCCCCCTTCTCTCTCTCTCTCTCTCCTCTCTCTCTCTCTCTCTCTCTCTCTGCTGTCTTTCCGCTGCGTTGTCGCCGTTTTCGTGTTCCCCTTCGTTGCGTTGGGCTGAGAATCGGAGGGTACTGGTCGAGGGCTTGTGGGAGATGGTCTAGGATTTTTCAGATGTGGGAAACCGAGTCATGAACTACGCGATCCTCATGTTCCGGGTGCGGATCGTCCACTCCTTCTCGGTGGTGTTCCTCTACTGGTTCTACGTCTTCTCATGAACGCCCGTCTCTCTCTCTCTCCGATTGATCGCGATTCGTACCTCCCTTTGATTCCATCGGAATTCGTTGTCTGAGACAAAAGCGAATTAACTCCCGGCACGCGGAGACCCTTTGATCGGTCGTTTTCTGAATCGAGTGATTGATTGATCGCGGGGAAAGGCCCTCGAAAATGGGTTCGGTTCGGCGTCAGGCGAGCTCGGGATCCGATGGCGACCCGAGGCTCGGTGGGGTGGCCGATGATGAAAGGAAGAGGAAGAGGATGGAGTCCAACAGGGAATCCGCCAGGCGCTCCCGGATGAGGAGGCAGAAGCAGCTGGAGGATTCGGTCGGAGAAGTGGGGCAACTGCAGCAAGCTAACGCTCAGCTCGTGGCGAGTATCAATGCGGCTGCGCAGAAGTATGCTGAGGTCAAGTCGGCGAACAATGTCCTCAGGGCCCAGGCCATGGAACTTACCGACAGGCTCCGGTGCTTGAACTCGGTGCTTGAGATCGCGGAGGCGGTCAGTGGGCTCGCGTTTGATATTCCCGAGATACCCGACCCGTTGATGAAGCCCTGGCAAATCCCATGTCCGATACAACCTATAATGGCGTCCGCACACCTGTTTGAGTGCTGATGTATCGATTGCTGTTGCAAATGTGGAACGAGCGCTTTGGATTTTAGTCTCTTTACCTCTGTGTTTCATGTGAATATTGTCCGATGTCTCTGATGTTCGTACTCCGTCTCGTCGGCAGCGGTAAAATGTCGACTTCGTGTCTGATGACTGGATAGGCTCTCTTTTTTGTACAATTGGGTGTCGTTTTTCACCCTCATTAGCTTGTGAAATTTGTATGATGATGAATGGTTGTAACAAACCTATATCAGCAGTTTGTGGACAAAGACATGTTGCTATGCTGTATCCCCGTGCTTCTTTCAGTAGGATATGGATTCTCAGTTTTTCATGCTAGGCCCAGAATACGATTTCTTCATTTCTTCCGCAGTAATGCTTGGGACCTAGGCTATACAGATTGGTTTGTAAATTGCTGTTCATCAAGTGATGTAGTAAACTATGGAACTGCATTGAACAAGAGGGACGTTTTAGAACAATCCGATAGGAGTTTGCCTCATGATTGTACATACTCATAACCTTCTTTGTTTTTGAGGTTCCGTTGGATCATTAGGTGGTTTTCTTGTTGTGCTCTGTTTGTGGCACAATCATGCACGACTTCATTCCTTCGGCACGAGTCTAGCCTAGTGTTCATGCTATGCTGTTCCTCAGTTGGACGAGTTAAAGACCAGGAGATGCTATCTTTTAACTGCTCCGAAGATATTTTGTTGTGAGGTATGACTTGTGTCCTGTATCTTGTCTCGCAGTAGGTCTTTTTCCCAATCCGCGTCCAAGTTGCTGTTATTATTTTGGTTGGATGAACGCCAGTAATATGAAGATCACAATTCTTGTTCTATATGTCAAAATCATTTAGCAAGCGAGTTAGTTTTTCTCTGTCTTAGATGCTTCAACTCCCCTTCTTGCTCAGCGAATTTGTGGGAGTTAAATCAGTATCGGCATCTACTGCTAGTCGTGCCAGTGTTGATTAGTATAATACACCACATCATCTCAAAAATAATTGTCTATATTGCGTAGCAACAAGGTCTCTGGACTGGTTCGCCATATCGAGAAATGACGTCTTTACAGATTTTGAATTTGGAATGAAGGTTATTTGATTCATCTTTCTCGACTATGTGATACATACAAATCAGAATGCTCATCCTTATATATACATACACAGCCACTTTTGATATACATATGACGAATTTCAAACTTGAACATGATAAATAAGACTCGTACATGACCCCAAAATTCACTTATTCATTATATGTTACACCCTCCAATAGCACGAAACGTGCACGAGTTGTTCCAGCTCTTTGCTCAAGTGTGTCCTAGAGAATTAGAGGCCGCTCTTTGCTTAAGTGTGTCCTAGAGAATTAGAGGTGCTTTTGAAGAAGAGAAGAACCACTCACCAAAGAGAGGGAAGTATAACTTAATCAATCCTCCAACCCGTTCTGATCCTGTATAGGCTATGAAGCTCCACTCAGGGTCCGTTTGGTACAATCATAGTTGCGATCATTTGGTAACACACGGCGATAGCTGAAAGCTAGACGAGACAGCTTTCTGGTTCCATATGATAGCTTTGAGATGTTACCTTGCGAAAGCGGAAGCATCCAATTTATAGCCACGATTACAATTGAAAAGCTGTATCAAACAATCTCAACCCACTCATCTCATGCCCATCATCGGTTTCAAATATGATCCTTGCTTCCAATGCTACAACATCAAACGGCTGGGATGCACCTCTACAGACCATGCGTTGGCTCTGTTTCCCCTTGAATGGTTTCTTGTTTCTCCATCGCGACAAGCATCAGCTTGCTAAATCAACAATCCAACTAAACCATTAGGCAAGTACTTCTCACATGGCATGTCGCCATGTTCAACTAAACGTTGCAATTGCATTGGAGTGCCTCTCCTGCACTCGCACTCATCGGTAAACAATTTCTCACAAGCTGAAAATCGACAATGAAATTTCGATACTCTAATTGACCTCGATTTTGACATTTCCAGGAGTCGATCACTTGGCTTCAGACTGCATGAAGAATGGATTTGTTTTCCTTGCCGATTTCCACCATCCCATTGCCTATGTTGCTCCTGATCCTCATAATTCACTCGTCTTGTGGACACTGAGCACCAATTTTTTTTCCCTCACCACAACACTCTTAACTAAAACTATCTTGATATCGTGGGAGAAGAATAGGTCCATCCAAAGCAGCATCCGACATCCACCATGGCATGTTGATAGTGCCTAGTAGAAACCCAATGCCATCACATGGGAGATCGCCAAGAGAGGACCCAAGTTCGACCCCGTCAACAAATATAGTTAGACCCAACATATACTCAAAAGCTTAAGTTAATGAATCATCCCATTGCCTATGTTGCTCCTGATCCTCATAATTCACTCGTCTTGTGGACACTGAGCACCATTTTTTTTTCCTCACCACAACACTCTTAACTAAAACTATCTTGATATCGTGGGAGAAGAATAGGTCCATCCAAAGCAGCATCCGACATCCACCATGGCATGTTGATAGTGCCTAGTAGAAACCCAATGTCATCACATGGGAGATCGCCAAGAGAGGACCCAAGTTCGACCCCGTCAACAAATATAGTTAGACCCAACATATACTCAAAAGCTTAAGTTAATGAATCATGAACCAACTAAGATATAGTAAGTCCCACACCACATCAATTCTTATCTCCCTCTTACATGTAAACTCGATGTTCAGCATACTTTCCCCTTAATCCAAGCATTCTTTTGCACCAACAAGTTGCCACCAATCAACAATTGGCTTGGGAGCGCGTAGCGGAAGCCAAGAGAGAGCCCAAGTCCAAACCTTTCAATGAATCCAGTTAGGCCACTTTTACTCAAAAGCTTTAAAGCAATGGCCAATTAAGATATATTAACTATTCCACGCCAATACTAATCCTACGACATTGGACTTTTTCTAACACAATTCATACATGCATCTCGACAAAGCAAGTGCCTGTATTGCTAATCGTGGATGCATCATGTATTTTTGAAACATTAGTTAGTCTAGCCCCATCTAAAAGCACTCCACCTGCAATGATTGAAAGACAAGTATTAACAACAAAAGGATACTCTAATCAAGCTAAAAGCTAGCAATACATTTCCAGCTCTATCTCCATCCACAAGCTCCTCAACAGTTAGTGCACATAAAACTGCTTAAATTCCCTCAAAAGAAACTATATTCTCTCAAAATAGGGTAAATTACAATAGGTCCATATATTTTGATCAAATTGCATTTTGAGATGCAAACTTTCGACTTCAGCAAATAAAAACCTAAGTTTTACATACTTTTTTTTAGTTCTTCAGTTCGATGGATTTAGTTGATGTCACGATATAATTAGTGACAAAAGTGGATATGCCACCACAAAATGCTGGGTCCTCACATCTCTTAAAACTGTTCCATTTTCACATTCCACGGATCAGAATTCTACATGTAGGCAGGGAATATTTGTTAAACTGTACAACTTTAGAGTGATGTTAAGCTGAAATTGACAAATAAAAATACAAAGCAAACAGAAATATACTCCACACCCATGATACTACACTGTTTTGGCAAGCGTAATACAGGTCAGTCATGAGTCATGCCTGGTCTTAAGAATTTACGTCTCCCTCGCAACATTATACAGCTTTACGCAATAGAAAGCATCTGTTGATAAGAGCAAATTTACTCCCTTTTTAACTTGAGGACATGCCAGAGTTCGAGAAAAAATAATTTCATCTGGATAGCCTAATCAAGGCTAGGCTTCTTTAGATGGTCATGAATCTCTTTGCTCTATTTACTATTGTTAGCTCACGCACAAATGATTCCATAAGTTGGCATTTGTAGGTGTTGACAATAGTGAGATCTTAAAGCTGAAATAATCTGATGGCGACATAAAGTAGCGATAAAATAATCATTACCAGATGAGGGTATAAAGACCGTGACAGATGCTTAGTTTGAAGTATGGCTGTGTGATTTATATAGAGAGAATGGAAAAGGGGAAAATCAGCCCTCCAGCTAAATAACTCGGCAACCGATAAACAAATTATGCAGCCCAATCGTAGGAACAACATGGAAAGCCGGTGAAACTACAAATAATCTCCATTGTGGAGCGTTATTAGAGTAGCATGCGGCAAATACAGCAGATGTGTGCTTGACCACAGAGTGACTGAAGTCTGTCCTGAATAAATAAATGGCTTACTTAGTGTAGGGCCAAGGGAGATACCTGAGTGAGATCTTGGCAAAAGGAGGGATTGTAAAGCAAGATATACGATCATGTGACGAGCACAAAGTCAATCACGATGCAGCGAATGTGCGAAACTAGGGGCCAATCTTTCCCTTTCTTCCGCTAGCATCTTTTCGCCAGCAAAGCGCACTTATTGATAAATAGATTGGAAAGGGAGGATGACAAGCCTCCGTTGGCATGGATCAAAGACTTCCGCAGCTATTTATGCGAAATTCTTTGAGACAAGTGAGGTGGTGGAGCCCTAAGTTATCCAGTGATTTTAGACCCATAGCATAAATCGACAGAGTGGTAAGAGAAGCGGGCCAGAATTTGTCCCTCTTTAGGGAAGGAATGGAGCTTAGGACATTGGCTAATGGACAGGTTTTTAAGGGAGCTTAGGCTATGGAAGCCCTCTGGAGTTCAGGGACGTCAGATTCTCAAGTAAAATATTTTCAGAGAGGTAAGAGAGGCTGGCAGAAGCCCTATCTCAGAAATGACTATATTTTTCTCTTGCTCAATGGCAAAAGTTTCAAGAGAGCATAGTGATTGAAGACCCCAATCCTTGCGGCCAGCAATGAGCTTGTCACATTTAGAGAGTGAAAGCGTGACCAACTTGGAGGGTAAATCCCGCTCGGGGAAATGACTCGATTTGTGGACATGACAATATTCTCAGTGACTGAAGTGAAGGAAGGAGAGTCTGCATGTTTTCTGGCAGATACTTTAGATGACGGTAGCCATACAACTCTAATGAAGTGAGGCATGGGGCAGCCAATCCTCCTGCAGGGAAAGATCTAAATTCTGGGCAATGAACAATGTTCATCGAATGGAGAAGAAGTGGAGAACCGTCAAAATTTGAAAGATGTTCCAATGTTTAATCGCCGCCAAATGAATATTCTTAAGTGAGGGGAAAATTCCAGAGGAAAGGATATAAGTGAATCACAGCTCCACTCCAAGTTTAGATATTGGAAAGATTCATGGCATCTGTGTATTGGCAACTCTATTTCACGACTGCCTCCGAGATTGAGTCTTGTCATATTTGGAGGAAGAAACCTCAAGGGAAGGGTCGAAAGATTCATGATTTTCATATCCCGTAACTCAGTACCATTTAGGGGAGGCTCAATTCAGAAACCACAATCATCCAAACTGATCTTACGGAGAAGTGGTGCAAATGGTAGAGAAGATGTTAGTTGTGGGCAATTTTCAATAGACAAGGCTGTTAGAGAAGGGAGATGGCTGGGTAAACCTCCACTCAAGTAATACAAAGCTCCTGCAAATGTGCAAAGGCAAGACCTCTTGTCTTTATTGCAAAAGAAGCCCACTCCTTCCAGCTGCACATGCCAACAAATTCCAACTACTTAAGTGACTGAAAAGGTATACAGTTACTACCATTGAATTCAGTACCCACACTTGTAACCCCATCAAATCCTTTGATTATCAACTTCTCCAGAGATGGTAGCTGTCCTAAAGGAGGTAATGACACAGTGCTTGCAAGATTCAAGATGCACGACTGGACATATTAGAGAATGAACCATGTCCCAGCCAATCAGAAAATGACTTACCACTATAGGATGTAATGATAAGCTCTCTCAAGTTCCAGTGAGGTTACAGCTTGTCCAATACATTTAAGCAATTTTGCCGCGTAATATTGTTATCAGAACCCCATTCCAGTACTAGCCTTTTTCAAGTACCTTTTTCCCTGCAAATTGACTATCTCCGCATCTCGGTAACTATCAACATTCTGCAAACCCTGTATGGAGAGTGTACCCATAAGATTCCCAAGCTCCCCTAGCTCCCTAACCCTGGTCCCACCGTTTTCGGCCACCATGAAATTAGTTAATGTCCGCAAATCCTTCAGTCTATTCATCCCCGACGGCATTCTCTTCAGGAGTGTCCCCCTTATATCGAGATGACGCAGCCAGGCCCATGTTGCTCGGTAACTCAATGAGAGACCGACAGTAAGCAAGAATTAAGGTTTGCAAGTTGTATAGAGCTATAATTGTATCAGGCAATCTGATTAGAGAATCATTATGGGAGAGATTCAAATAGCGCATATGCTTCAAACATCCAATAGAACCGGGCAAGATAGAGATTCTCAGATAATGAGACAAAGATAGCACCCTTAACCGTCTTAGGGTCGGCAACAGAACATGCAGTACCTCATCAGTCAACAAATTGACCTCGTAAAATCTCAAATGACCCACGTTCAGCGGCAGGAAAGTACGCAAATTCATTTTCCCGGCTAAACACCCTGAATCTAGAAGCGACATCATATCGAGTTCTTACAAATGACAAATGGCAAGTGCTTGAGGACACCTGGTGTGCATTGCCTCCGTCCAAGCTAAAAAAAGATCGACCAGCTACACATCTTGCTAAGTCATTGACCAGGTCATGCATCGAAAAGCTCGATTCGACATCACTTACTTCCAGGAAGCTCGATTGGACATCACTTACTCTATGAAGCAAAGATCTAGACACGAGATCAGAGAAGCATTGATCACCTACTTCCTCTAATGTCCTGCTGTCGTTAGGTTGTTTTAGAAATGCCCTCAGTAATCCAAAGTAAGATCAGCTGGTCCTTCTCATATATACAATCCTTTGGGAAGACTGAACAATAGGCAAAACATCGTTTCAGTTGTGAGGAAGGTAATGATAACTTAACAACAGCGCACGGAGAATTTCATTCTTTCCAGGTGGCAAATCCCAAATGTTACTCTCTGCAATTATTTCCCACTTCCTGATACCAGACTCACAGCGTAACAAGCTACCTATAGTCTTCAGCGCAAGAGCAATCCATCACATCTCTTTACAATTCTTTGGCCGATTTCTTCAAGTCTCGTGCGCGCCTCGAAGTTATGCTGGTCAAACGCATGTTTTGCGAACAAGTCCCAAGATTCCTCGTCTTGCAACTTCTGTAAAGGGTATGTCGAGACGGCACAAGCAACCGATGCGACGCTTTCATTTCGTGTCGTCACGATGATTTTGCTGCCTTTTGCTCCATAGGTAAAAGGAACTAGGAACGCATTCCAAATATTGAAGTCCTCATTCCAAACATCATCCAACACCAATAGAAACTTTTTCCCTGTCAATAAGTTCTTCAGCTGGAGCTGAAGCTGGTTGAGATTTTCGGTCTCCTTCTTAGACGAGGAGGAGAACTCCTCGAGAGCCGTCGCCGTCAGCTTGCAGATGTCGAATTGGTCGGACACGGAAACCCACGCCCTCAACTCGAAACTCCCTTTCACCACACCATCGTTGAACACGAGCTGAGATAGCGTGGTCTTGCCAACACCGCCCATCCCAACTATGGCCATCACGCTGGTGTTCCTTTCGCCCCGATCCGACAAGAGCAACTGGATCACCGCCTTCCTGTCCTTCTCCCTCCCGAAGACGCTCGATTCCTCGACCAACGAATCCTCTCGCGAATACCTTCCCTTAGGCCCAGCACTTCTCTCTGCTTCACTACGCTCTCCAATCTCTCCAGAACCCTCTCTAACTCATCCCCCAATTTACTCCTACGAGCGTCTGCAGCGAATCTCCAGACCTTACAAACGAGAGCCCGAGGCTCGACCCCGGCTTCGCGCTTCAGATCTTCAGTGGCGATCTCGTCGAACAGGTCGTCGGCGTCGTACACGGCGTCCTTGAGCTCGTCGAGCCACTCCCTGACGTGGTCGTTGGTCATCTGCTTCTCCTCCGCGTCGTCCAGCACGGCGTTCGCGGACAGGAGCGCGGCCTTCAGCTTCTGCAGCAGCCTCCCCTTGCCGAGCTTGCGAGACCGGAAGAAGTCAACGACCTCGCGGGAGGCCATCCGGTCGAAGAGCACCTGGAGGAAAGCCGAGAGAAATGCTCCGCCGACGAGCGCCGCCACCATAGGGATTTTCAGGATGCAGGAGGAAGCCGGAAGCCTATTGGAGAGGAAGTGAAGACGATCGCCGACGGAAGAAGAAGAAGAAGCAGCGATCTGTGAAGTCTTTCTTCTTGGAAGTGGACATGGACAGCGCTTGCAGGTTGGCATATACGTTGACCAACGATGGGTCAACGTGATGGACCATGTGGTTTCGACTGTTTTTTTTTTTTTTTTAAAGAAAAACTGTAATTTTTTGAAACGGAGACATTAGAAATGTTGATGCAAATGTCGATATGAGCACGCAAGGCTTTTGAAGAAATGCGGAGTCATTTCCCTTTTAAGACAAGGTGGATTCGCTCAAGATAAACGATGCTTGATCAAGTGATACGGTAAACTATGGAGAACTGTATTGAACTAGGTGGTCGTTTTGGAACTATCCAATAGGAGTTTGCCTCTCGACTGTACGTACCCATAGCCATTTCTGTTTTTGAGGTTTGGTTGGATCAGTTAGGTGGTTTTCTTCTTGTGCTCTGTTTGCTGCACAATCATGCACGACTTCATTCTTATGCACATGTCTAGCCTAGCTGATGCCCGGGAATGCGATGCTAGAAATTGATAAATTTCAGTTTAAGACAGGGGTCGCGCTATGTTGTTCCTCAGTTGGATGAATTAAGACTAGGAGATGCCACTTGTTAACTGCCCTGATGATATTACGTTGCGAGATATGACTTGTGTCATGTATCTTTTCTTGCAGTTGGTCTTTTTCCCGATCCGCTTTCAAGTTGCTGTGGGTTTTTTGGTTGGATGAACGCTAGTGATAGGTAGATCACAATTCTTGTTGGTCTACATGTCCAAGTTATTTAGCGAGCGATAGAGTTTTTCTCTTTCTTAGATGCTTCATCTCCCCTTCTCACTTGCGAATTTGTGGGAGTTAAATCAGGATCAGCATCCATTGCTAGTTGTGCCGGTGTTGATATACTAGGAAGCACCGACACCCTTCTCAACACCGGCACTCTTTGAGAGCTTTCATGTCGTATTGGATACTTCGGCACGTGTCCGACATTCTCAGACACTTTCGGACACTCTTTGATATTTGATTAACATGTGTCGAAAAATTCAATACCTAGTCAACTTTATCGATACTCTCCGACACTCAAGTTGTAATTCCGACATGCGAGTTTTCGATTCTGATACACAAGATCAATTTTAAAAAATTTCAATAAATAAATGGTCAAAATGTATGTATATGAAAAAATAATAAAAATAATAAATGAGGAAAGAAGAAAAAATTAATATTCTCTTCTCTTTTGACTCTCACTTCTCATAATACAAAATTCATACCCCAAATTTTTTTTCTCTTTCTTTCCGATACATCTGACACGTGAATCCATAATGTGAATTGCCTGTTTTCCTTCTCCAAATTTTATGGATTATTGGAATGGAGTCGAATTTGTTAAATTGAAACAAATAATGATATTAATAAATGGTAGATTAATATTTTTAGTGTAAATTCATTCTAGACTTTTTTTAATTATTTGTTTATTTATGAATTTGAGTAAAATTAATTAGATTGAAATAATTATAAAAAATGATAATTTATTATGCATATATAAAAATATACATGTGATATACAATGTATCCCAACGTATCAAAATTCTTTATTTTTTTAGAAATGACGTGTCGCGTGTCATGTTGCGTCGTGTTATGTCATGTCGCGTGTCGTATGTCGGTGCTATTTAAGTTGATATATTACACTACATTATTTCAAAAAAGTTACATTAAGATAAGCATCCACTACTAGTTGTGCTGGTGTTGATTAGTATAATACACTACATCATTTCAAGGTTTCTGTACTGGTTCTCCAAATCGAGAAATGACATCTTTACGGATTTTGAAATTGGAAATGAAGGTTATTTGATTAATCTTTCTTGACTATGTGATTCATACAAATCAGGATGCTCATCCTTATATAAACATACACCGCCACTTTTGGATGGTTTCAAACTCAAACATGACAAATAAGTCGGACTCGTACATGACCCCAAATTCACTTATTCATTATACGTTATACCCTCCTATAGCAAAACGAGTACACGCTTGAATGGAGGAGTTATACCCGCTCTTCGCTTTAAGTCCACCCCAGAGAGTTAGAGGTGCTTTTGAAGAAGAGATGAACCACTCAACCAAAAAAGAGAAGAATCAACCAACCAATTTTCCAACCCCTCCTGATCCTGTATAGGCTATGAAGCTCAACTCAGGGCCCATTTGGTATAATTGTAGTTGCAATCATTTGGTAACACACAGCAATAACTAAAAGCTAGATGGGACAGCTTCTTGGTTCCAGATGATTGCTATGAGATGTTACCTCGCGAAAGTGGAAGCATCTAGTTTTACTGTCACAGCTACCATTAAAAAGCTATATCAAACAATCTCTCCATAACCCACTCATCTCATGCCCATCATCACTTTCAGATATGATCCTTGCTTCCAATGCTACGGCATCGAACGCCTGGGATGTACAACTGCTGGTCATGCTTTGGATATGCTTTACCTTAAATGGTTTCTTGTTTCTCCACTGCAACAAGTATCAGCTTGCATAAACAACAATCCAACCAAACCATTAGGCAAGTACTTCCCCCACGGCATGTCACTGCGTTTAACTAAACGTTGCAATCCCATTGGAGTGCCTCTCCTGCACTCGCACTCATTGGTAAACAATTTCTCACAAGCTGCAAACGGACAATGAAATTTCGATACTCCTAGTTGACCTCGATTCTGTCATTTCCAGGAGTCGATCACTTGGCTTGCTGACTACATGAAAAATGGATTTGTTTTCCTTGCCGATTTCCACCATCCCATTGCCTATGCTACTTCGGATCCTCATAATTCACTCATCTTGTGAAGACAGAGCACCACTTTCTCACCACAACCATCTTACTGAAACTATCTTGATATCGTTGGGGAAGAATAGGTCCATCCAAAGCAGCATCCGACATCCACCACGGTATGTTGGCAGTGCCTAGCAGAAACCCAATGCCATCACATCGGAGATCGCCAAGAGAGAACTCAAGTTTGATCCTGTCAACGAATATAGCGGACCCAACATATACTCAAAAGCTTAAGTCAATGAATCATGGACCACCTAAGATATATTAAGTCCACACCACATCAATTCTTAGCTCCCTCTTACATGTAAGCTCGATGTTCAATATACTTCCCCTTAATCCAAGTATTCTTTTGCACCGACAGGTTGCCACCAATCAACGATTGGCATGGGAGGGCGTAGCGGAAGCTAAGAGAGAGCCCAAGTCCAAATCTTTCAAGGAATCCAGTTAGGCCACTTATACTCAAAAGCTTAAAAAGTAATAGCCAACTAAGATATATTAACTATTCCACACCAATACTAATCCCACATCGTTGGACTTTTTCCAACACAATTCATACATGCATTTCAATAAGGCATGTGCTTGTATTGCTAATCGTGGATGCATCATGTATTTTTGGAACATTAGTTAGTCTAGCCCCATCTAGAAGCACTCCACCTGCAATGATTGAAAGACAAGTATTAACAACTAAAGGATACTCTAATTGAGCTACAAGCTAGCAATACATTTCCAGCTACTCAATAGTACGTGCACATAAAAATGCTTGAGTTCCCTCAAAAGAAACTATATTCTCTCAAAACAGGGTAAATTACAATAGGTCCATATATGTTGATCGAATTGCATTTTGAGATGCAAACTTTCAACTTCAACAAATAAGAACTTAACTTTTACATACTTTTTTTTAGTCCTTCAGTTCGATGGATTTAGTTGACGTCACGATATAATTAGTGACAAAAGTGGATATGCCACTACAAAAGGCTGGGTCACTTGCATCTCTGAAACTATTCCATTTTCACATTCCATGGATTAAAATTCCACATGTAAACAGAGAAATTGTTAAACTGTACAACTTTAGAGTGATGTTAAGCTGAAATTGACAAATAAACATACAAAGCAAACAGAAATACATTCCACCCATCATACCACACTATTCTGGCAAGCGTAATACAGGTCAATCACGAGTCATGCCCGGTCTTAAGAATTTACGTCTCCCTCGCAATATTATATAGCTTTACGCAACAGAAAGCATCTGTTGATAAGAGCAAATTTACTCTCCTTTTAACTTGAGGACGTGCTTGAGTTTGAGAAAAAATAATTTTATCTGGATTGCCTAATCAAGGCTAGGCCTTCTTGAGATGGCCATGAATCTCTTTGCTCTGTTTACTATTGTTAGCTCATGCACAAACGATTCCATAAGTTGGCATTTGTAGGTGTTGACAATAGTGAGATCTTAAAACTGAAATAATCTGATGGCGGGATAAAGTAGCAATAAAATAATCATTTCCAGATGAGGGTATGAAGACCGTGACAGATGCTTAGCTGAAGTATGACAGTGTGATTTATAGAGAGAATGGAAAAGGGGAAAAGCAGACGCTCCAGCTAAATAACTCGGCAACCGATAAACAAATTATGCAGCCCAATCGTAGGAACAACAATGGAAAGCCGGTGAAACTACAAATAATCTCCATTGTGGAGCGTTATTAGAGTAGCATGCGGCAAAAACAGCCAGATGTTAGTGCTTAACCACAGAGCGATTGAAGAATGTCCTAAATAAATAAATGGCTTACTTAGTGTAGGGCCAAGGGAGATACCTGAGTGAGATCTTGGTAAAAGGAGGGATTGTAAAGCAAGATATACGATCATGTGACGAGCACACCTTCAATCACGATGCAGCGAATGTGCGAAACTAGGGGCCAATCTTTCCCTTTCTTCCGCTGGCATCTTTTCTCCAGCAAAGGGCACCCAGAGATAAATAGATCGGAAAGGGAGGATGACAAGCCCTCCGCGGGCATAGATCGAAGACCTCCGCAGCTATTTATGCGAAATTCTTTGAGACAAGTGAGGTGGTGGAGCCCTAAGTTATCCAGTGATTTTAGACCCATATCATAAATCGACAGAGTGGTAAGAGAAGCGGGCAGGATTTGTCCCTCTTTTGGGAAGGAATGGAGCTTAGGACATTTGATAATGGACAGGTTTTCAAGGGAGCTCAGGCTATGAAGCCCTTTAGAGTATAGGGACGTCAGATTCTCAAAGCGAGATATATCCAGAGAGGTAAGAGAGGTTGGCAGAAGCCCTATCTCAGGAAATGACTTGATATTTTTCTCTCGCCCAATGACAAAAGTTTTAAGAGAGCATAGTGATTGAAGACCCCAATCCTTGCGGCTAGTGATAAGCTTGTCACAATTAGAGAGTGAAAGCGCGACCAACTTGGAGGATAAACCCCGCTCGAGAAATGACTCGAGTTGTGGACATGAGGATATTGTCAGTGACCGAAGCGAAGGAAGGAGAGACTGCATGTTTTCTGGCAGATACTTTAAATGACGGCAGTCATTCAACTCTAATGAAGTGAGGCATGGAGCAGCTAATCCTCCCGCGGAAAGCCCATGATTAGGCGCGGGCTCTCCCAAACTCATACTCCGTGTGACGTTGGGATATTTTTTAGAAATTTTGCACAAAAAGAGTCGCTACTAGCCTATTGGGGTCGGCTAGAAACTAAGTAAGGCATGAGAGTGTACCTCACTTCCTACGCAACCAGAGAATCTAGGGTCGGGAACTTGATTACACTAATTGACTAATTAGTGCCCTTTCGGTACCTAATCTTGTTCATTTTAACAAAATGATTTTTGGTATGCAGTTTGGATTGATTTTATACATATCCGCTAACATGTGAGGTGATCATGCGGGTGCGCAATCATTAAAGTAACATTCATAGCTACCAAGACCCTAATTGCTATCAAATTAAACACATGCAATTAAACATAACAAGATATGCAAATTAAACATGCGATATAATTAAAAGACAAGCAAATAAAGGACTAATTACACTAAAAAAGCAATACATAACAATTCCTAATCAAACCCCCACAATTTTTGGATTTTCGAAACTTTTTAAATTTTTTAAATTTTTTTAAATTTTTAATTAATTTTTTTAATTAAAAAAAGGTCGAATTTTTTAATGCTTTCTGAGTTTTTGAATTTTCAGAATTTTTTTGAAATTTTCTTCTTTTTTCTTTTTTTTTTTTTGAAAATTTTCGATTTTTTTAATATATTTTTAATATTTAATATTTTTATACTTCACAAAAATGGGTTCGGACCGGGTAAATCCAATTCGGCCCGTAGACCCAACCCAAAACCGGATCCAACCCAACCGGATTAAAAAAAATATTTTTTTATTTTTCTTTTATTTCTTTCCCTCCTCCCTTATGACACTTTCACCTGAACACCCCCCCCATCTACTGTTTTTTCTTCTCTTTTTGGGTTTTCCTCTTCTTCTCTTCTTTTTTTAATTTTTTTTTGTTATTTTCTGGCTTTTCTTTGTTTTTTTTTTTTTTTATTTCTTTTCCTCCTCCCTTCTGACCTTCTTCTTCACGAGACCAACGTCTTCCTTTCTTTTTCAATTTTTTTTTTTTACTTTTTCACTTTTTCGATACTTTTCTCTTTCTCTTGTTTCTTTTTTTTTTCTTTTGGTCTTCTTCTTCCAACGACCTCTGCACGCCGAAGCCACCTTCTCTCCTACACCCTCTTTCACCGAAACTCATCGATCAAACTAGTACCATTTTAAACGAGCTTCAGTATTTTTCGTCACCCACATCGACACCGCCCGCACTCGGGCCACCGCCGAGTTGACACCCACTCTCTCTCCTAAACGGACAAGGAGGAAGACGGGACATAACTTGCACAAAAATAAGCCCAAATAACAACATATGGCCCTAAGTCCTAACCACGACAATGTAAACTCGGAATGGACGAAACAAAAGTGTGTAGAACAACGACAAAACACGTCTAGCAACGACGGATGCCTATAATAAACAAAGATTCAGAGATAGTTATGCAGGTTTCACTTAGGCATTTATACAAACAATCCGCGAGCATTACCGAATGTTTAGATTTCCTACTCAATCGGGACTCGAAATGGGATCGGGATTCTCGGAAAACGACCAAAAACACATAAAGACTTGGATAAAGACCTACGGGGGTCGGAGGGACAAAAGCTCATGTGAACGGGTTATCCACGAGCTCCGGTCCGACGCCCTACGAAAATGGAGCATACATGACTGAAGAAAACCTACCTGGTTTGGTTCGGTGGGGGTATAGCGGCGGACGGCGACTGACTGACGAACCACCGACGACAGCAGATCACTCTCTTGGGCTCATGCTCTTGTTGGTCCCTCTCGGCCAAAACCAACATCGGAGGATGTGGAAAAAAGGGGGGACCGCGAGCTCCGTTGCGCCAGTTTGCGTTGAGGATGGCTAGACGACGCTCCCCCGGGGCTAAATTTCAGCCCTCTCACTCTCTCGGCTGCTCTCGAGCTCGCTCAAGCTCTCCCTCTTTTCTCCTCCTTTGCCTGTTCCCCTCTCCGATTCTCCCACTTTCTCCTGGTTCGGTCTCTCTCCGATTCTCCCTGTGCTTCCTCTCTTCCCCCCCCCCTTTCTTGACTGTGCTGTTGCCTTCTGTTTTTATGCTTCTGTTCTCCCCCTCTTCTACAGGTACCCCGAGCCCTCTGAGGTCAGCAATCAGTGTGCTCGGCTCTTGCCCCGCCAGCCTATCAATCGGTCTGCTTCCCCGACCCACGGATCGCGCCGAAAGCCCTTCCATGTCGATCCTCTGCCTTGCCTCCTCTTTTCTTCCCGTTTCTTTCCTTTTTGCGATTTTTTTTTCTGAAGGAACTGGCGCGAAGACTACGGCCAAGCCAGTTGCCGGCTCGGTGCTCCCGACCCGCGGATCATGCCGCTCGCCTGCCACACCGATCCCCCTACTGCTCCTACTCTCTGCTGCCCCTGCTCTATGCTGCCTTGTCTTCTGCAAGTCTTCGAGCGAAGACCAACAGAAGAAAAGAAAAAGGGGCTGGGCCAGTCAGAAGGGAAAGGAGGTTGGGCCAGGCCCAGTGCGAGGGGAAGAAAAGAGAGGGGCGAGTCAGGCCATGGTCGAATCCGGTTCGACCCGACCATTTTTTTTTAATTTTGATTTTTTTTCGAAATTTTTTTAACTCTTTTTTTTATAATAATAACCCTTTTTGTGACTAATTCCCAACCTTTAACACCACTTTAAATTAATTAATTTATGTGAAATTTAGGTGTCAACAGCTGCCCCTCTTTGAATGTAGCCTCGAAGAGGTTGCATTCAAAGATAGAAGACACCTAAATTATTTTGGTGATAGAGAGACCCAAGGTGTATATGCACGTATCAGGTCGATGGAAAGGACTCATAACTATGAAAGCGCACATTGTCAATAAGAGGAAGAAAGACTCCGGGCTACAGAAGTCCACCGAGTCATAAGAAAGGGATTGAAGGACTCTGGGCTACGGAAAGCCCACCAGGTCATAAGAAGGGGGTTGAAGGACTCTAGGCTACGGAAAGCCCACACGGTCATAAGAAGGGGATTGAAGGACTCTGGGTTACGGAAAGCCCATTGGGTCATAAGAAGGGGATTGAAGGACTCCGGGTTACGGAAAGCCCACCAGGTCATAAGAATGGATTGAAGGACTCCGAGCTACGGAAAGCTCACCGGGTCATAAAAAGGGGGTTGAAGGACTCCAGGCTACGAAAAGCCCACCGGGTCATAAGAATGGGGAGAAGGAAGACTCCGGGCTACAGAAGCCCACCGGGTCATAAGGAGATGACATGGTTTAAGGTTGACCATGAACCTTCGGAGATGGCATGGTTTAAGGTTGACCGTGAACCTTTGGAGATAGCATGGTTTAAGGCTGACCATGAACCATTGGTTTTTAGGGAGGCACCCGTTAACCCCTTGAAAACTGCATGGCTTCACTAAGGAATCCTGTCAAACTCAACTTAAGCGAATGCCATTAGAGACGTCATCAAGAGACATATTTGTAATATTATAGCATTAATTGAATAAGCTAATCAAGCTAAGTCCGACTGCTTTGGAAAAACATTTGATTTCAATTAGCATCATGTGGCGCAAAATTGTCATCTTGCTCGTAGATATATCATTAATCATCAAATTCTCTAGGAGTCAAGTTCTTGTCAAAATGGCTATGACTCGTGAAAAAGACTCATTAAGCATGCCAAACTAGAGCTTCTTAGTCAAAAAGGACTTCTCACACACTCTCGATTAAATGGCCGCTTGATCCCATCCATTCATGTGGGAGATAATTGGTTGCTAAAAGTATCTCACATAGCCTATGTCAAAGGCTTCCGGAAACATTCACAATGAGCACAATCTGATCGATCAAAGAGGTCTTTTGAAAGGACCGCAATATAGGCTTGGTTAGGGCTTACACAAAGGAATAATTGCTTTGAAGCCAATAAAGGAACATTTGTCGCTATCTTCATCGGGTTTACGAGTCGATAACTTGGAAGATAAGACAAGATTGAATTACTTCCACTCCTTCAAGCAATAGCTTCTTTGTGGTATTCTCATTTTCACTCAAATCATCCAAATCAGAAGAGACTTCAGAAGAGGGTTGTAACGTTGGCTCGTGAAAGGCTCGAAAGGCTTAAAATTTTCAAGAGAGCTTTTAAGAGTCGGTGATCATCATGGTATCGTGACCAAGTCACTCGATCTTTCGAAGGCATTTGGCTTTTGAAACACCGTGCATCTCAAGAGTTCCTTGACTAATCATTTCTACATAGGAGCAAATTTCGTTTGCCCTTTACGATGATGATTTTTTTTTCACAGGCACTTGGATTTTGATAAAAAAAAAATTTTCACATAAGATGCAGCATTTTGGCTCTTTTTTTTTTTTTTACGAGTATTGGCCTTGCTTTTACTAGGCACACTGCTTTTTCATGCCCCCTAGTTTGTTGAACATTTTATTCTTTGAACTGTTGTAGCTCTTATGACTTTCGAGATTTTTTTTCACATTTTCTCGTGACTGTCAATTATATTTGATCAATTCTTATGCATTGCCCCAGTGAAGGGAGATGATCACCACTCAGGGTTTAGAAATGAATAATCAGGCCCAAATTGGTTAAAGCAATTGATATCAGTGTTTGGGTAGAGAAGGAAATGCTCTTCTTCACATTAGGATGAGTCAAGCTCTAATGAAAATTCCTTTGAAGCTACGACCAAAAGATTGATGCAAGTGAAAGTAATAGAATCTTTCTCGATCCTTCGCTCTACGACACGATCATAACCTCCTATGCTGCCCCAATGTAGGGTCATTTTCGATAGGGGTATTCTCAAGAATCATCTTTACTCAGTCGAAAGGGCTAGCAAGAGATTAGTACGGTGCTTGGGATTGATGAAGGAAACGCCTTTATCATTTCGATCTTTGCACTCAATGCGAATGAATCATTCATCCTAAGAGAATGTCGCTTTTCACTCAACTCTCAAAAATGTTTGAAGGAGGTGTTTGGAAATGGCTCACCTTTCTTTGTCCTAAGCACTTCTTATTTGGCATGGTTAATGTTTCACTTTTCACTCTGCCGAGATCATCTAAGTAGATCAATCTCCATAGAGAAATTTAATTCAAAATGAATAACCCACAAAACAGGAAGACAATTTTGAGATAAAATGGATGCTCAAACGTTTGTAGAATTTTTTCAATTATTCATTTCTTTTTTCTTTTTTGCTTGTCTTTAAGAAAGCGCCAAAAGTTCTCTCTTGTAATGGAAATTCTCCTTTTTTTTTTTTACTTAAAAAAAATTGATAAGAAGGGTACTTACCTATGGCATGGCGACCCGGTAACCCTGTAAAGAATGTAAAAGAACGTGTTAGCGCAAAGATCTTTAGGGATTGAAATGTTGTAAACGATACATTATTACCCTTCACTCGCTTTTATTCTTTGAGGGCTAACATCTCTTGAATTCACCCTCGTGAATATTTGGTAACTTGGCATTACCATTCACTAACATTTGCCCTTAAGCGTTTGATGTCTTCCCTTCATGTGTTTTCGTTCTTCAGGTATGAACTTTGCTTGAAGTTGCTAGAATTGATTGAAAAATGGCTATGTGGCCCTGATTTTATCCATAAAAAGCACTTATTTATTGTATACAACAATTCATAAAGTTTGATTCTTGTTTTGTTCTTTGTTTTAGATGCTCTTTTTGAAGAGATGTTTAGCTGACAAGGAGCTTGAAAATTTTATATATGGATCATGAGATGTGTTTTTCAAGATTTTGCTTTGAAAGGAGAGTGGGTGCTCCTTGTTTCCACATCTGAGGATATTGTTCTTTAGATGCTTTGCCCGCTTATTGCCTTGATGGAAGGCGCTGCTTCTACGGTCAAGGTGCAACATTTTTCCCATTCATCACCCTGTAAGAAGAGGAGATGAAACGGGTTATCTCTATACTTAATTAGGTTCAATTTAGGAACGATACATCCTTCTTGATGAATCTGACAATGTTGTTCTAGCACATTTCATTGGTGGGGAGATGAGAGATTTTTTTCTAGATCAAACATTGCCCTCCCACTCTTTATTTGACAAACCTTCGTTCTGTTCGAGTCTATCCTGCATCAAAGAAAAGGACATGTCATTTTTTATGCTGAAGAGAATCAAGTTTAGGAACGAGATACATCCTTTTCAAAGTGGGGCGATCAACATCCCAAGGTATCTCTCATGGAGGAATATTGCCCATTTGTTTCATTTGAATCTTTTTTGTTTAAGATGAACAGGACTTAAAAGTGCTTCATCGTGTTTGTTGGGAACGTTACAAAACTTGGCACTCTTGATATCTCCTTGACAATGAAAAGAAAGTCATGTCAGAAACGGTATTAGAAATGAATAATTGGAATCGATACAATTTACTATTCCTTCGATTTTGCCTTTTTGGGATGCTTGGCAACTCCATTCATTTGTCTCATCATGCAAAGTGAACGAGATTGATGGGTTGTTTAGGCATCTAAGAAATTTGTGAATAACAAAACTTCCTAGAATGGAGTTCAACTTCGTTCCGCCTCTATGGAAAATTGGCGCCAAGGATGCTTCGACGCATGCTTACTCCTCAAGTTCTATAAGTCTACACTTTTATCTTTTAGAATGAGCAAATGTCGATCTCAAATAAACTCATCATCCTACCGGAGAAAGCGATTTTGTGAAGAGAGGGCCTTAAGCAAAGTTTTCTTGAAATTCGTTTTGGAAGGTAGATGTAAAGATTCACTTGAAACACTCATGAGTCCTTTTTTTTTTTTTTTAAGGGATGATTTTCATGAAGTTGAATTCCATCATAAAAAAATGAGTCGCGTGATTTACAAAGGCATTAATTGGATTCACAATCAAAACTCAAAACGGAAAACACGACTCTTAACAAGAGTAAAGACAATAATAAAATACAAGAAACTCTTGCACAAATGAAAGTAAAAATCAACTCTTGTCCTAGTTCTTGAATTCACTTCTCTATGTGGTCAAACATGAGAATGTCATGGAGCATTACACAACCTGCAAAAAGATGACAATGTTAGTACGTGAATGAGAGAAAATGATATCTTAATGAGGTCACTTCTTACAATAAAATCAAGGCGATGACGATACATGCCACACAATCCTTATTATGGGATTTTAGTATTTCGCCAAGATTCTATCATAAGATAAGACATCATAAAATTATCAATATACGGCCATCGATCGAATATCCACTTTTATTCCAAAAGTTTTCATATGCAAAATTGTCATTGATTTTTGAAAGATTGATTTGTGATTTTACTCATAGAAAAATGAAGTGATTTCTATTTTGAGGAATTTGTACACAAAATGATTTGCATTATAGTCCCAAAATGTGAGAATGAGAAAATTTAATAAAAATGCAATTTCACTTTTTGTGTTCCAATATAAAATCGCAACTTGAAAGTTTTTTTTTTCTTCTTTTTTTTTTGAAATGATTTTGAGCCCATAACTAGAAATTTAAACAAAACATTGTGTTCAACAAGGCCAAATCAAATATTTAGAACTTGCATTCAAATGCTTACTTATCAAAAGTGATTGCCAATTTTTTTTCAATCATAAGCCTACATCGCTGAGGGCAGTCGATTGATTTCCGCGAATTTCAAAAAGAAAATGCAATACAAAGTGGGCAAATAAAAAGGAAAATGATACTTACAATGGGTGCCAACCTTTGTCGCTGTTTTTTTCTTTTCTTTTTTCCAATTACATAGACATACACATGGAATGTGGTTCGATTTCTACTCTATACGGCTCAAAATGAAGCCATAAGATCACCGGACTGAATCAACAAGGTCGTGGTTGGGTCGGGTTAACTATGACTCCGACTTCGTCAAAAAACCGACCCGTGTCGCATGCTCGCAGACCAGGGTGGGTACCTTTGACGTGAAGAAAGAAATTTCGGGATAGAGGTGGGCGACTCGTACTACGCAATTGTAGTCGAAGTGGAATCCACCTCAACACCATCCTAAGTAATCCTATGCGGCCCGGGTCCGACGGCAGGTTGTGTGTACTATGGTGTAGTGCAATACAGGAAACGCAGGCATGACAATTTATAAGCAATCGGCACTTTATACATAAAAAATAAACCATACATTCATACACCTCACTGCAAGACAAAGGTGAGCAAACACTTCCCCTTATACCTCTCATTCTGCAAAAATATTTAACACATTTAATGTTAGGGACATACTTGGAATCATCGCTGCCAAACAAAAATACTTTTTGAACAAGATTAATTTTGGCCTAAGTCCTCTAAGGTCTAAAACCAAGTCCCCAGTGGAGTTACCAAGTTATCGCGACCTTCCCTTCCAGGGGAGGGAACAGGTTTAGGAGTATTGCCTAAGGATGGGCCTAAAGCCCATGATTAGGCGCGGGCTCTCCCAAGCTTATACTCCATGTGACGTTGGGATATTTTTTAGGAATTTTGCACAAAAAGAGTCGCCACTAGCCTATTGGGGTCGGCTAGAAATCAAGTAAGGCATGGGAGTGTGTACCTCATTTCCTACAACCAGATAATCTAGGGTCGGGAATTTGATTACACTAATTGACTAATTAGTACCCTTTCGGTACCTAATCTTGTTCATTTTAACAAAATGATTTTTGGTATGCAGTTTGGATTGATTTTATACATATCCGCTAACATGTGAGGTGATCATGCGGGTGCGCAATCATTAAAGTAACATTCATAACTACCAAGACCCTAATTGCTATCAAATTAAACACATGCAATTAAACATAACAAGATATGCAAATTAAACATGCGATATAATTAAAAGACAAGCAAATAAAGGACTAATTACACTAAAAAAGCAATACATAACAATTCCTAATCAAACCCCCACAATTTTTGGATTTTCAAAACTTTTTAATTTTTTTTAATTTTTTTTTAATTTTTTTTAAAAATTTAAAATTTTAAAATAATTTTTTATATAAAAAAAAGGTCGAATTTTTTAATACTTTCTGAGTTTTTGAATTTTCAGAAATTTTTTTGAAATTTTCTTCTTTTTTCCTTTTTTTTCTAAATTTTTTATTTTCTCTTTTTTTTGAAAATTTCCGAATTTTTTAATATATTTTTAATATTTAATATTTTTATACTTCGCAAAAATGGGTTCGGACCGGGTAAACCCAATTCGGCCCGTAGACCCAACCCAAAACCGGATCCAACCCAATCGGATTAAAAAAAACATTTTTTTATTTTTCTTTTATTTCTTTCCCTCCTCCCTTCTAACACTTTCACATGAACACCCCCCCCCCCCATCTACTGTCTTTTCTTCTCTTTTTGGGTTTTCCTCTTCTTCTCTTCTTTTTTTAATTTTTGTTTTGTTATTTTCTGGCTTTTCTTTGTTTTTTTTTTTTATTATTTCTTTTCCTCCTCCCTTATGACCTCCTTCTTCACGAGACCAACGTCTTCCTTTCTTTTTCAATTTTTTGTTTTACTTTTTCACTTTTTCGATACTTTTCTCTTTCTCTTGTTTCTTTTTATTTTTTTTTCTTTTCGTCTTCTTCTTCCAGCAACCTCTGCACGCCGAAGCCACCTTCTCTCCTACACCCTCTTTCACCGAAACTCATCAATCAAACCAGTACCAGATTAAACGAGCCTCAGTATTTTTCGTCACCCACATCGACACCGCCCGCACTCGGGCCACCGCTGAGTTGACACCCACTCTCTCCCCTAAACGGACAAGGAGGAAGACGGGACATAACTTGCACAAAAATAAGCCCAAATAACAACATATGGCCCTAAGTCCTAACCACTACAATGTAAACTCGGAATGGACGAAACAAAAGCGTGTAGAACAACGACAGAACATGTCTAGCAACGACGGATGCCTATAATAAACAAAGATTCAGAGATAGTTGTGCGGGCTTCACTTAGGCATTTATACAAACAGTCCGCGAGCATTACCGAATGTTTAGATTTCCTACTCAATCGGGACTCGAAATGGGATCGGGATTCTCGGAAAACGACCAAAAACACACAAAGACTTGGATAAAGACCTACGGGGGTCGGAGGGACAAAAGCTCATGCGAATGGGTTGTCCACGAGCTCCGATCCGACGCCCTACGAAAATGGAGAATACATGACCGAAGAAAACCTACCTGGTTTGGTTCGGTGGGGGTACAGCGGCGGACGACGACTGACTGACGAACCACCGACGACAGCAGATCACTCTCTTGGGCTCATGCTCTTGTTGGTCCCCCTTGGCCAAAACCAACATCGGAGGACGTGGAAAAAAGGGGGGACCGCGAGCTCCGTTGCGCCGGTTTGCGTCGAGGATGGCTAGACGACGCTCGGCCGGGGCTAAATTTCAGCCCTCTCGCTCTCTCAGCTGCTCTCGAGCTCGCTCAAGCTCTCCCTCTTTTCTCCTCCTTTGCCTGTTCCCCTCTCCGATTCTCCCACTTTCTCCTAGTTCGGTCTCTCTCCGATTCTCCCTGTGCTTCCTCTCTTCCCCCCCTTTCTTGACTGTGCTGTTGCCTTATGTTTTTATGCTTCTGTTCTCCCCCTCTTCTGCAGGTACCCCGAGACCTCTAAGGTCAGCGATCAGTGTGCCCAGCTCTTGCATCGCCAGCCTGTCGATCGGTCTGCTTCCCCGACCCGTACCGATCCTCTTGCCTCCTCTTTTCTTCCCGTTTCTTTCCTTTTTGCGCTCTTTTTTTCTGCAGAAACTTGCGCGAAGACTACGGCCAAGCCAGTTGCCAGCCGGGTGCTCCCGACCCGCAGATCATGCCGCTCGCCTGCCACACCGACCCCCCTATTGCTCCTGCTCTTTGCTGCCCCTGCTCTCTGCTGCCCTGTCTTCTGCAAGTCTTCGAGCGAAGACCAGCAGAAGAAAAGAAAAAGGGGCTGGGCCGGTCAGAAGGGAAAGGAGGTTGGGCCAGGCCCAATGTGAGGGGAAGAAAAGAGAGGGGCGAGTCGGGCCATGGTCGAATCCGGTCCGACCCGACCATTTTCTTTTTTCTTTTTTAATTTCAATTTTTTTTTCGAAATTTTTTTAACTCTTTTTTTTTAATAATAACCCTTTTTTGTGACTAATTCCTAACCTTTAACACTACTTTAAATTAATTAATTTATGTGAAATTTAGGTGTCAACAAGGGCAATATCTAATGTCCATCGAATGGAGATGAAGTGGTGAACCGTCTGAATTTGAAAGATGTTCCAATCTTTGAATCTCCACTAACCGAATATTCTTAAGCGAGGAGAAATTTTCCAGAGGAAAGGATATAATTGTATCGCAGCTCCGCTCCAAGTTTAGATATTGGAGAGATTTGTTGGAAATGGTGATCCATTTTCTAGAATTTCCTAGAGTTGCTAAATTTTTAGAATTCCCTAGATGAATTTTCTAGAACAAAGAAGAAAACATTTTCTAGAAGAAAGAAGAAAAGTCTAGCATGTAAGAGAAGCCTAGAGAAGTCTAGCATTCAAGAGAAGACTAGAATCTTCTAAGGCGGTGACTCACGCTTATAAATAGGCATGTAAGTTCATCATTTGAGGTGTGTGAGGGGAAAACCCTCCACCTTGTGTGTGGTGGGAAAACCCTCCACCATGAGAGGTCTTAGACCTCCACCAATCTTCACCAACACCTCCTTCAACTATTATAAAATTATTTTCATAAACTAGTGAAACTATCATTGTCCCATAAACCTTCTCAAAATATCCATGGCATCTGTGTATTGGCAACTCTATTTCAGGACCGTCTTCAAGATTGAGTCTTGTCATGGTAGGAGGAAGAAACCTCAAGGGAAGGGCGGAAAGATTCTTGATTTTCATATCTCGTAACTCAGTGCCATTTAGGAGAGGCTCAACTCTAGAAAAGTTTTCATGATCATCCAATTTGATCTCATGGAGAAGTGGTGCAAATGGTAGAGAAGACGTTAGCTGTGGGCACTTTTCAATGGACAAGCCTGTTAGAGAAGGGAGATGGTGGGTAAACCTCCACTCAACTTGGGGCAATTTCTAATACAAAGCTCCTGCAGATGTGCAAAGGCAAGACCTCCTGTCTCTATTGCAAAAGAAGCCCACTGTTTCCACCTACGCATATTAACAAACTCCAAGTACTTAAGTGACTGAAAAGGTATACAGTTAATACCATTGAATTCAGTACCCACACTTGTAACTCCATCAAATCCTTTGATTGTCAACTTCTCCAGAAATGGTAGCTGTCCTAAAGGAGGCAATGACACACAGTGCTTGCAAGATTCAAGACGCACGACTGACATATTAGAGAATGAACCGTGTCCCAGCCAATCAGAAAATGACCTACCACTATAGTATGTAATGATAAGCTCTCTCAAGTTCTAGTGAGGTTGCAGCTTGTCCAATACATTGAAGCAATTTTGCTGCATAATATTATTATCAGAACCCCATCGCAGTACTAACTTTTTCAAGTACCTCTTTTCTCGCAAATTGACTATCTCGGCATCTCGGTAACTATCAACATTCTGCAAACCCTATATGGAGAGTGTACCCATAAGATTCCCTAGCTCTCCTAGCTCCCTAACCCTGGTACCACCGTTTTCGACCACCACGAAATTAGTTAATGTCCGCAAATCCTTCAATCTGTTCATCCCCAACGGCATTCTCTTCAAGGATGTCCACCTTATATCAAGATGACGCATACAGGTTAGGCTGCCAATGTTGCTCGGTAACTCAATGAGAGACCCACAGTAAGCAAGAATTAAGGTTTGCAAGTTGTATAGAGCTGTAATTGTATCAGGCAATCTGATTAGACTATCATTATGGGAGAGATTCAAATAGCGCAGATGCTTCAAACATCCAATTGAACTGGGCAACGTTGAGATTTTCCAATAATGAGACAAAGATAGCACCCTTAACCGTCTCAGGGTCGGCAACAGAACATGCAGTACCTCATCAGTCAACAAATTGTACTCGTAAAATCTCACATGACCCACGTTCAACGGCAGGAAAGTTCGCAAATTCGTTGCCCCGACTAGCACTCTAAATCTGGAAGCGACATCATAGTGAGTTCTTACAAATGACAAATGGCGAGTGCTCAAGGACACGTGGTGTGCATTGCCTCCGTCCAAGCTAAAAAAAGATCGACCTAAGTCATTGACCAGGTCATGCATCGAGAAGCTCGATTCGACATCACTTACTATATGAAGCAAAGATCTAGACATAAGGTCACAGAAGCACTGATCACCTACTTCCTCTAATGTCCTGCCGTCGTTAGGTTGTTTTAGCAAGCCCTCCGCAATCCAAAGTAAGATCAGCTGGTCCTTCTCATATCTGCAATCCTTTGGGAAGATTGAACAATAGGCAAAACATCGTTTCATTTGTGGAGGAAGGTAATGATAACTTAACAACGCAGGGAGAATTTCATTCTTTCCAGGTGCCAAATTCCAAATATCACTCCCTGCAATAATTTCCCACTTCCTGATATCAGACTCACAGCGTAACAAGCTACCTATAGTCTTCAGCGCAAGAGGCAATCCATCACATCTCTTTACAATTCTTTGCCCGATATCTTCAAGTCTCGCGCGCGCCTCGAAGTTATGCTGGTCAAACGCATGTTTTGTGAATAAGTCCCAAGATTCCTCGTCCTGCAACTTCTGTAAAGGGTATGTCGAGACGGCACGAGCAACCGATGCGATGCTCTCATTTCGTGTCGTCACGACG
The DNA here is from genome assembly GCF_046630445.1 of Rutidosis leptorrhynchoides. Classification (NCBI taxonomy): domain Eukaryota; kingdom Viridiplantae; phylum Streptophyta; class Magnoliopsida; order Asterales; family Asteraceae; genus Rutidosis; species Rutidosis leptorrhynchoides. The sequence goes on from NW_027266590.1 coordinate 72,328, forward strand.
ATTTTGCTTCCTCTTGCTCCATTGGTAAATGGAACTAGGAACGCATCCCAAATATTGAAGTCCTCATACCAAACATCATCCAACACCAATAGGAATTTCTTCCCTGTCAAGAAGTTCTTCAGTTGGAGCTGAAGCTGGTTGAGATTTTCGGTCTCCTTCTTAGACGAGGAGAACTCCTCGAGAGCCGTCGCCGTCAGCTTGCAGATGTCGAATTGGTCCGACACAGAAATCCACGCCCGCGACTCGAAACTCCCCTTCACCGCACTATCGTTGAACACGAGCTGAGATAGCGTGGTCTTACCGACACCGCCCATCCCAACGATGGCCAACACGCTGGTGTTCTTTTCGCCCCGATCTGACAAGAGCAACTCGATCACTGCCTCCCTCTCCTTCTCCCTCCCGAAAACTCCCGATTCCTCGACCAACGAAGTAGTCTGCGAAGCTCTAGCCGTTCTCTCGCGAATACGTTCCCTTAGGCCCAGCACTTCTCTCTGCTTCACTACGCTCTCCAATCTCTCCAGAACCCTCTCTAACTCATCCACGAATTTACTCCTACGAGCGTCTGCAGCAAAGCTCCAGACCTTAGAAACGAGAGCCCAAGGCTCGACCCCGGCTTCACGCTTCAGATCTTCAGTGGCGATCTCGTCGAACAGGTCGTCGGCGTCATACACGGCCTCCTTGAGTTCGTCGAGCCACTCCCTGACGTGGTCGTTGGTCATCTGCTTCTCCTCCCCGTCGTTCAGCACGGCGTTTGTGGACAGGAGAGCGGTCTTCAGCTTCTGCAGCAGCCTCCCCTTGTCGAGCTTGCGCGACCGGAAGAAGTCGACGACCTCGCGGGAGGCCATCCGGTCGAAGAGCACCTGGAGGAAAGCGGAGAGAAATGCTCCTTCGACAAGCGCCCTCGCCATGGGGAATTTTCAGGGTGCCTGGAGAAGCCGGAAGCGATTGGAGAGGAAATGAAGACGATCGCCGACGGAAGAAGCGCCAATCTGTGAAGTCTTCTCCTTCGAAGATCGATGGTTGATCGCTTGGTTCACATCCTTCGCTTGTGACGATGAGGTCGGGACCTGGACAGCGGCTGCTGATCCGCATGCATCGACTGATGACGGGTCAACGTGATGCACCGTGTCGTTTTGATTTTTTTTTTATTTATAAAATACGAAAAGAAAAATCGCGGTAACTATAATTTTTCGAAACCGAAACGTTAGAAATCTTGATGCAAATGTTGACATGAGCACTTGCGTTTAAGAGACTTCTTAAGAAATGCGAAGTCATTTCCCCCTTGATTCAAGGTGCATTGCTCGAGATAAATAATAATTGATCAAGCACTTTTTTAAGCGGAAAGAGAGAGAGAGAGAGAGAGAGAGAGAGAGAGAAAGAAAGAATATATTTTAGTTCAGTCCACGGGCCAGAATTGCAACCTAAAATAAAATAAAGGGAAAATTTCAAAAAAGGTCTTGAAGCGTCTTATTTTCTCAAATAAAGACCCGAAATAAATCTTATTTCAAATAAGAACTTGAAGTGGCCTTAGTTGTTTTAAATAAGGGCATGATGTAGCCATTATTGTTTCAAATAATAGTCTGACTTGGTAGTCATTGGCCAACTAAGTTTTCCAACCGGTCAAGGAGTTTTCATCCAAATTTTCTTTTCTCTTTTCTTCTTTTGCAAGGGGTCAACGATCTTGCTAGCTACTAGGAATGGCTGACAAGGGCTTGCAAGGCCTCTCCGATTGTGAGCGAGGCCACCCTCACCCATGGCCGACGAGGTCGCTGAGCCCTTGCAAATGGCCACAAGGGGTGGCCTCCCCCAAGCAAGGGTGGCCTCACCTAGGTGAGACCGTTCCTCACCTGTGGCTGACATGGGTGGCACTCATCGAATTGGGTGAGGGTGACCGTTGCAACCTTGCGGCCACCAATGAAGAGGAAGAGGAAGAACCAGGAAAAAGAGAGAAAAAAGAAAAAAAAAAAAAAGGAAGGGGAAAAAGAAGAAGAGAAAATCCTTATTTGAAACAGACATAATTACTTCAGTCTTTTATTTGAAACGGGCATATCCATTTTAGGCCCTTGTTTAAAACAAAATTCACTTTAATCCATTATTTGATAAAGTGATGGTACTTCAGGAATTTATTTGAAATAAGATCCACTTTGAGCTCTTATTTGAAAAAATGGGAATACTTCGAGCCCCTTTTTTGGAAATTTTCCCTGAAATAAATAAAAGGCCTACTTGCATTTGAAATCAGGGGCAAAATAATAATAATGGCACTTTGGGGTTGCATTCCTAGTTGCCCAATGGACCAAGAGGCCTAGCTCCAGGCTATGTCCAACCAATCATTTTTCAATTAAGATTCCATTTGTTTCGCGGAAAATGTGGTGTTTTCAGAAATTATTTTCTAGGAAACCATTTTTCAAGAAGGTAGCCATATTTTGAAGTGTGCAGCTGAAGTTTGAAAATGAACTATAAAATATTTTCT